>NW_023276806.1:247040589-247258089 GCF_003668045.3 Cricetulus griseus | reverse complement strand
CTTACGTTCAGTTTGTTTGTTTGTTTTTGAGCCAGGGTCTCACTGTAGCATTGGGTAACCTGGAACTTGTTATGTAGACCAGGCTGGCCTCGAACTTACAGAATGTTGGAATTAAAGGTGTCCGCCACCACCCGGCTTGAAGCAAAACTTCTTTATTGCTGGCCTTGAACTCATGATTCTCCTGCTTCCACCTCCCTTCAGCAAATCCTATCATCAGCATGTGCCACCACAACCAGCAAACAAGTTTTTAAAGTACAAGACCTGTACAAAAACAAAAAGGTAGAGCTGTAAAAGTTTTTTTTAGATAAATAATAGTTATTTATGTGTACATGTATGGTGTGTTAGCTGTCCTGGAGGCTGGGCCTGATTCCTGTGGATGCAGCAGCCCAAGTAGTGCACACCATGTTGTCTGTGGTTTCCCAGGCTCTCGGGAGAGGAACTGGGCTCAAGTGGGTGCTTCCTTCATCCTGCTTTGGGCTGCTGCAGGATGCCAGGTGGCTTCCACCATCTGCTCCTGATCAGCCCAGGTGCATGCACAGCCTCACTGCCTGTCCTCAGCCAGCTCGGGAGCCTGCTTCCTAACAGTTCCTGGAAAGCTGGCTCGCTCTTGTCTGAGGTCTGCCTTCTGTATAAGGTGAGGACCAAGTACTGTGCTCCCTCCACTGCTGTTGGACCATTTCCAGTCTCCTGGAGCTGGTGTTCTTAGCAGCTCTTCCAAGCAGAGTGAGGCCAGGTGGAGGAGCTCCACCCAGCCTGCTTTCCTCAGACACTTGGTCACCAGGACCCTTCTGGGAGGGTTGGTGGCAGAAATAGAAAGCTGTGCCTGGCTTGCAAGCTTTCCAGTTACATGAGTGGGACAGCGGCAAACTCACAGATGACACTTGCGGCAGCTCAGTGTACTCATGAATGGCCTGTGGCCTGGAGAATCTGCTTCTCTGTTCCTGACCAAAAGCCAAAGGGGAGGGGCAGTTTGTGGGCGCTGTGAAGACAGATCTGCCTCCCTGCCTTAACTTTGCTCCCTAGTAGCTTCTGTTGCTGAAGAGGCGAGCTCTGCACGCAGACAGCAGCTTCTGCTGCTGTTCCAAGCTCTGGACTTCCTCTTCCTGGGGTGCTTTATGGTGTGTAGTGAGTGGTCTGCATGCTGCTTGTACTTCCTCAGCCCCTGGAATAAGTTGTGGCATGTGTTGGCATGCTCTGCCTGTCAGTGCTCTTGCTTGTTTCAGGGCATGCAGGGCCACTTAGATAGTGACAGGCAACTTAGGTGCTGGCTGTCACTTGAGCTGGTGAGTCCTATTGTAAGGGAAAGGCTTTTATAACTGCTGGCAGTGTTTGTGGGGCTCTGTCCCGTGTCCTTTTTTTCTGAGAAGCTGTGAGTGGGAACCCTGGCCTCTATGAGTTTGAGGCACCCACTGGGTCCTAATGGAGAAAGCTGCCTTAACTAGGCATCCTAGGCGCTCACATGATGCACAAGGCTGATGGTACTGGGGATGCACATCCCAGTAGGCTCCCTGGCTTATCCAGGTATAAGCCAAGGAAAAGCAAGAGACTATTTCTTCCAAAGTGTGTCCTGCAGCACCCATTCTGTTCACAGGTGTCCTTAATGTTAGCTGGGGGACAGAGTGCCAGGCTCAGCAGGAAGTGCACAGCACACTGAAGGCTCACAGATTGCCTACTTCTGGGTGCCATCTGTGGTATGTTTTGGTGTGGAAGGCGCAGCTTACTTGCTGATCAACACTTCCAGAGTCTTGAGTTCAGTGGGCTTTATAAATTTTTGTCTAGACCATTCTTCATTAAAAGAAAAAGAAAAGCCACCTAGAAAGCACAAAGACACGGTATATTAGTTTTTCAAGGGATGTTGGACCTGCCACGGCTGCTGAGCAGGTCCTGAGGACTTTGCCGTACAGATGTGGCTGTTAGGGGCTGTTGGCATTAGGGATGCCATTGGCCATGAACTGTACTGGCATCTACCTGGTCCTAGTTAGTTCTTGAATAGCCCTGAGAAAAGGCTAATGAATGACACAGCACTGAGACTGAGACCTTCTGGAGGGTGTCAAGGAGCTGGCTGTGCTTCTCTGCTGTTGCAGGTTGGAGTGAGTACATCATAGGGTGCTGGCACACTAGCTGGATGTACCCCACCCCACTCATAAAAGCAGGTTGTGCATGGTGTGCAGAACCTATGCCAGGCCAGAGTTTCCTGCCGTCTGCGGTCCATGTGGACTCCCTACCTTTCAAGGGCTCTGTTTCCTTACTGTAAAATAAAGCTGTGCAATTGTTGGATCCCATTAGTGCCAGTGCTTCCGGGGTACAATGTCAACTGCCAGCACTGGGGAGTGGTTAGATAGGGAGAAGAAAGAGTAGTGAGCTGACCTGTGGGGACACTGGAACCCTCAGTCTTGGTGTCTCAGTTCCCTGTTTCAGCTTATGGCTGGTAATTCTCCATGGGTAGTCGCTTCTCAGGTCCCAAGGGTTTACCAGCACAGCCCTGGAGCAGGAATCTAATGGTACTACTCTAATCTAATGGTTCTACTCACAGAACCAAGATTCACCACGAAGCCCAGTTTCTCCTGTTGGGCTTCATTTTAAGAACTCCAAGCCTTTGTTCCCCGAGTGTGACCACAAAATGACCTTCCACTTTCTGCTGCTCTACTGAGGATGGTGGGGAGCAGCTGGCAGGAGGCGAGGCTGGGCAGGCAGCACACTCCACAGGACAAGGTGGCTTGGCTTAACACACCCCTCCATAATATTGCTCCCCCCATCCCCAACCTTGGCGTCCTCCACCTGGCCCCATGTATCACATGATAGTAATATTTGCAGTCCCTTTGCCTTTGGGTCATAAATGAAGACTCATTCCTTGCTGGCCTGTAGCCCAAGGCTGCACAGGTACCCTTGCACAAGTAGGCTTGAGTTGGTGCCACCCCCTTGGGACTCTTGTGTGGATCCTGTTAGAGGGATGAAGGAAACCTGCCTGGAGTTGAGCCCTGGTGAGCTGTCAGAGTACCTAACTCCTGGGAATACAGTACTTTGTGGCTCAGGTCTGTTATTAGTAGCTCAGGAGCCTTCAGGGTTGTACGAGGTGCTCTTGGGAGTCTCCACAGATGGATGGCCTTGTAGCCTGAGTTCACTTAGCCTGGAGGCATTGGCAGGTAAGCACTCATTGTACCTCCACCTCCAAGAGCTTCCTAGAGTCAGACACTAGCATAAAAGTAGAGGGCGTGATCACTGCTTCTGATGGTACCGCTTGCTGTCTTTGGTGCTCAGCAGTGCAGGACCCTGCCTGGCTTGCTCCTCTTTCTCAGACTCACCATGAGGTGAGCTCCAGGTGTCATGGGTTTGCCTAGCAGAAATTGTGAGTCATTGTAGGCTGTAGTCTCATGGGGGCATGAAGGTGAGGGCCTTTCTTCATTCTTGTTCTTGTGGCGGAGGTTCCTGCCTGATATACTAAGTATATGTCCCTAGGATGTTAGCTTCCCGTTACCATGACAAAATCCCTAATAAAGTCAATTTAATAGGAAGAAAGTGTTTGTTTTGTTGGTGGTAGTTTTTTGTTTTTGTTTTCTGCTTGCCGACATTGAAGTGGGAACATGTGCCAGAGCATGATCATCTCCTGGCAGCCAAGAAAGGGGGTATAGGACAAAGAACCTAATGTCTCCTTAGGGTGGGCTCTTCCTTAAGGCTCCATCATGAATATTCATGTTTCTTCTGGGCCTGTGGTGGTTCCTTACCCCACCTTGTATGGCCACCACAGGGATGCCACCTGCTTACCTGGTGCCCCTGCTGGCCACTGCAAATGTCCCTCCCCATGGGGGTTTGAATCACTGCACAGGCAGGTGGTGCCACACTGGGTGCCCAAAATGCAAATGAAGGAATGGGCAAAGCCTGTCACTGATGGGAAGGAGGGGAGAGTCAGGCTTGGCCACAGTGCTTGCTGAGGAAATACAGATTGATCTGTGACTATTCATCTGATGAACAAGTGCACAGCTCTCCTGATGGTAGAGCCATTTGGCAGGGAGCTTGGGAGTATTTGGGCACTGGGAATAAGTCCCAAAGGGAAGAAAGAACAAGGATATTCCTGACAGCAGCTGTAAATGACATGGGCTCTGTGAGCTACATATCTACCCTGAAGCTGTCCTTCAGGGCACTGCCAAGGGCTCCCCAGGCAATATCAGAACAGTACCCGTGAGGTGAGTGGATGAGTGTAGACAAACAGGTACAAGGAACAACCAAGAAAACACAGGTGGTCTGTTATGGTGGTTGGCAGTGGATTAGCCCTGATAGCAGAGACCTGACCTGAGCCCTCCCTCCCTCCCCCCCTCCCCCCTCCCTCCCTCCCTCCCTCCCTCCGACACCTGTTCAGTCCACTTGTGCTGGCCCCAGCAGTATAAACCTTGTAAGTGTGGGAAGCGGTTCCTCACTTGAGTGGCCTGCAGCTGCAGGGGGACCCGCACTGATAAAGAGGCCCCCTCAGGCAGGGCAGAGCCATGGGACACTGAGCACCTAGGCAGGGCCCCTTAATCTTGATCCATGCAGACCCCAGTAGGCACTTTTGCTTTCTGATACACCAACCCAAGGTTCCCCTAGGTGTTCTGTCCCCTCCTCCTATCTGGAAGCAAGATGGTATCTGTCCAAGGACGCTCTGTGCTGCCAGGCTACTGAGGCTTAGGCAGAGTCCTCTGTGCAAGGGCTGCTGATCAGGAGTATGTAGGGACCTAGGGCTCTAAATATACCAGGCTGAGGTCACTGGGTGGAGATGGAGCCATGGAGCAAGCTCAAGAGCCCAGTGGTACCGAGATCCCAAGACCAGGGAAACACTGATTTTGTCTTCCCTTGGGAATGACCTCCTTATAGCACATTCTTTGCATGGAACCCCCACCTATCCATGTCAAAGGTGCCATGTCTCTAAGCAGGCCACCCACCCCTGGAGCAACAGAACTGATGTTGTAACAGCCATCTGGATGTTTACAGACCTAGCCACAGACAAAATAATACAAGTAGAGGCCTTTGTTCCACAAGGAGGCGACTGGCTAGTCAACAGAGGAATACTTGTGAAAGGTGGTGCGACAGTGTAAGGGCTGCTTGCTGTCTGCTCTGTGTCCCTACAGCTTCTCTCCCAGGAGTCAGAGCCCTGAGGAAAGGAGGCATGGTGGCTACCTCCTGGTCTGAGAATCAACCTGGGCCCCTAGGACCTCACCTGGCAGACAGGTGTGGACTGGAGACAGGAGCAATTCTGGGTTTCCCATGTTAGTCAGAGAACTGATGTGATTAGGATTCTGGAGCTGGCATTGAAGGTGGGGGGAGGACTGGAAGCCCAGGGACATGGTGTCCCTGAAGCTAGGAACAGCATTTAGGTGACAGCAGGTAAGAAATAGGGATCTGGACCTTTATGAGGAGAGGGAATGGATCCTCCCCAAGAGTCTTCAGCAAGGAGGCAGTTCCCTGGCCCCCCAGCTGTGGGCGGGCAAGGTAATCAAAATATTCTGGGACTTAGCCAGCAATCAGGGCAGCAGCAGGAGACTGATAGCCACAGACCTGCTGGTTGATCCTTTGGTCTCTGGGTTGCTTGTGATGTGCTGTGTGGAACAGCCTCCTCCACTAAGTGCTAGAGCCACTGCTAGGCACCCACGAGACCTGGGGGTGTGGACTGCAGCCCCATTTGTGATGACAAGAGAAGACCTAAGTGACCCTCAGCTTTGATAGGAGGCCATGTAGAGAGAGGGTCATGCATGCCTGTGTGTGACATTCAACCACTGGCCTGGCCTGATGAATGTGTGCGTACCTGGTTCTACCTGGAATGTGCTTGTTTTCCTTGTCACCCAGTGTGGCAGGTGATGTCAGATGCTGTCAGTGTGTGGCCCAGGGAGGATTGATGGGGTTAGGACTGTGGCCTGCCAGCTTGGCTGCCAAGAACCTGCGTGCCAGGGCACTGCCACCCTGTGGGATTCCTGAGTCTGCAGGTGGATCACCACCAGGTAGCTTTGTGTGTGTCCCGATAAGTGTCTAAACACACAGAAGCTTTTCATTTCCATAGGTTCCGTTTGTCATTAGTTTTCTTTAACAGTTGGTCCTCTGGACTCCTCAGGAGCCCCATCGTTGCAGATCCTCTCCTGAGCACTTTTTGGAGCTTGATTTTCGCTTGCCATTTAGGTCTGGGGCTCACTGAGGTAATTTTCATGCATGTGTGTGCAGTGTATGTGCACACAGGCAAAAGGAGGCTGACGCCGGGAATCATGGGAATTGTTACTCATTCCTCCTCCTGCTCACTGAGACACCTGGAGCTCACCAACACAGCTACTCTTACTATCTAGTTGGCTCTAGGTACCCTACCTTTCCCTTTCAGAGCTGGAATTACAGATGGGCTGCCCTGCCACCTGGCAGGTACATGGGTTCTGGTCCTTAGCTGACCATCTCCTTAGCCCCTTGAGGAAGCTCCATGTGTGGGGCTTTGCTGTGCTTGCTGCTGTCGGCTTTCTGGAATGCGGTCTCCCTGGGTACACTAAGGCTGTTTGTCCGCTCTTACTCAGGAGGCTCCTCTTCATCTCCTTTCCCCCATTGCTGTGCTGCCTGCTGTTTGCCAGTGTGGCTGTGCTGCTGGCATGTCCAGTCACATCAGCCTTTTGGTCCTACCCTGCCATCTCTGAAATGATAGTCATGGCACCTGCCCTGTGAGCCTGTGGTGATTAAACAAATCAGTGATGGATGGAAGGGCTGGCTCAGAGTGGGATTCCAAACATGAACTTGGGGGATTGTTAGCCTCCCTGTTGACATAGCCGTGAAGCTCAGTGCTAGTGCTGACCTTGCCCGTTCTGCACAGAGCCTCTCAGAGTCTCTGCTTTCACGTTCTTGGGGCTGCATTGCTGTTCAGGTGTGGTGCTCCAGAGACCCTCATTCTGGCCATGTGACATACATCTTAGTCTGTGACATACTGGTTTATTGTCCCCTCTTGCTTTCCTCTGAGGCTTTGTGTGTTTGGTATATATGGTAACTTCTCCAGCCCCTGCTTCAGGGACTTTCCAGTAAAGATGTCAGACCAGGGGCAGGTCTCTTTTCATGACACCCGATAGCAGTGGGTGGCTGAGTGTGTGCATATGGGCAATGGTAAACCCTTGGGAGATGGTGATGGTGGGGGTTTGGTGGTGTCCAGTGCTGGCAACTTGAAAGGCCCTGGGTTGCTAGGCTTTCAGTCGGAGCCCTAAGCTGATAACCTGGTTCTTGTTCTTCAGATCAGGAACATGGTTGCAGTATTGGAAGTGATCTCCAGTCTGGAGAGATACCCCATCACCAAAGAGGCACTAGAGGTAAGAGCTCAACTTTGGGCAGAATGAGAGGTGAGGGTAGCCCCTAGCCACCTTCTACTTGTGGCTTAGGCTTTTGTAGTCCTTCAGGGGACCCAGTGGGCAGTGTGTCCAGGACATTGGTCTTCGCAAGGACTTTCCAAGAGTGAAGGCGTCTACTCTCACAGTTGGGTTCCTTCCCATACCCTGCACACCTCATAGCATTTGGAACACGACCTGTGCTGAGCTTTAGACAATTGGTTAGTGTCCCTGTCCTTTGGAGACCAGGCCTTAGGCTGTGAAATGTGTTCAACCAGGCACCCTGGTGGAGCAGCTGTGTGGCCTTGATGGCACAGACTCCAGGTTCCAGGAACCAGTGGACCTGCTTTTGAGGAAGCCTCTGGGTCCCAAACCTAAGAATTCATGCTGCCACATAGTATTGGACACCTCCAAGATGCATCCCATAAGCTGGCAGTTTGGGGGCTGGGGGAAAGAGGTAAAGCCAGAAAGGGTGAGCTTACTGGCTCAGCTACCTCGTCCTGCATTGTATAAGTGTGTCATTCTCTTGCTTGTAGGAGACACGACTGGGGAAGCTCATCAATGACGTCCGCAAGAAAACCAAGAACGAGGAGCTAGCCAAGAGGGCCAAGAGGCTTCTGCGGAGCTGGCAGAAGCTCATCGAGCCAGTGCACCAGAATGAGGTGGCCCTACGGGCACTGGCGGGAGCTGCCGGCTCTGCCAATGGGGGCGCACACAACTGCCGGTCAGAGGTGGGAGTAGCCAGCACACCCAAGAGCATCCATGACCTGAAGAATCGCAATGACATCCAGAGGCTTCCTGGGGAGCGGCTAGACAGGCTGGGCAGCCGTAAGCGTAGAGGGGATCAGCGTGACCTGGGCCACCCGGGGCCACCCCACAAAGTTCCCAAAGCCACCCCTGACCCCCTAGTCCCCAATGCATCCCCTCTCCCCACTAATGGGATCAGTGGGAGCCCAGAGAGCTTACCTAGCCCCCTGGATGGTAGTGGGCACTTGGGCCCTGATAGCAGCCGCCTGGAACCCAGCGACAATGAGAAGCACAGTACCAAGATCCCCGTGAACGCCGTGCGGCCCCGCCCCAGCTCCCCTGGCCTGGGCAAGCCCCCCGTGCCCTGCCTGCAGACAAAGGCTGCACAGCTGGACAGAGCAGATGAGCCGCCAGGCCCTCCCCATCCCAGGGGGACCTCTCGCTGCTCCTTCAGCCCCCGGAACTCACGGCATGAAGGCTCCTTTGCCCGGCAGCGGAGCTCATACATAGCGAAGGGCTCTGTGTCCAGCCCCTCCCCACGCCCCCAGCCACTGGACACCACACAGGTGCCATCCCCACTCCCGCTAGCCCAGCCGTCCACACCCCCTGTGCGGCGGATGGAGCTGCTGTCTAGTGCTGAGAGCCCTGTGCACTGGCCAGAGCAGCCGGAGGGTCACCCACGGCTAACAGGGCCAGCCTGCAGGGTCGGGTTGTCGCCAGATTCCTCCAAGGTGGACAGCGATGCTGCCTCTTCAGGTGGCTCAGACAGCAAAAAGAAAAAGAGGTACCGACCTCGAGACTACACGGTGAACTTGGACGGGCAGGTGGCTGAGGCAGGCGTGAAGCCTGTGCGGTTAAAAGAGCGGAAGCTCACCTTTGACCCCATGACAAGACAGATCAAACCTCTGACCCAGAAAGAACCCGTGCGGGCCGACAGCCCCGTACCCACAGAGCAGCCACCTAGGACAGAGCAGGACCAGCAGGAGGCCAAGGCCAGCCTCCAGAGTCCTTTTGAGCAGACGAACTGGAAGGAGCTGTCACGCAATGAGATCATCCAGTCCTACCTGAGCCGCCAGAGCAGCTTGCTGTCCTCTTCTGGCGCGCAGACCCCAGGCGCGCACCACTTTATGGCCGAGTATCTGAAGCAGGAGGAGAGCAGTCGGCGAGGGGCCCGGCAGCCCCATGTGCTGCTGCCGCTGCCCACGCCCACTGACCTCCCGGGGCTCACTCGGGAGATCACACAGGACGATCTGGACAGAATCCAGGCCCAGAAGTGGCCAGGGGTGAACGGGTGTGAGGACACACAGGGTAATTGGTATGACTGGACGCAATGCATATCGCTCGACCCGCATGGCGATGATGGGCGCTTGAACATTCTGCCTTATGTCTGCTTGGACTGAGCACCTGGCCTGGCCATCAAGTGCATTCCCACCTTGCAGGGGGTAGGCTGGCCAGCCAGGAGGGCGAGCATGAGGCTCACCCTCCACCCTCCTTTTGTGAAATGCTGCTACCAGTTTACTAACGATTGCAAAGGAAGGGCTGCTCAGAGGGCAGATGGCAGAGGGAGTCCAGAACTCTATAGCAAGCCAGCTATATAAAGCGTTAGGTCCCCCACCCCAGAAGAGGTGCAGAGCCCCTCTAGCACCGAAGGTGGGGACCTCAGTGGCAGGCAGGCACAGGAAACCTGCGGGAGAGGTTACCTTAACAGCAACAGATGCACATCTCATCTCTGAATCTCCTACTCTTTGGCTCTGGCCAGTCTCTGGCCTCGGCCAAGCCAGTGTTTTCTTTTCCCTCGTGTTATGCGCTAGAAGCTTCTCTGCTATGGTGAACCCTGGCATTGGGCGGGTGAGCCAGCTTCACCCACTTGCACAGGTGTCCACCCATTTGTATATGGTTTCAGTTCAACCCCTGTTCTTAAAGAAATGCTGCAAAAACTTCAGTTTTCTTGTTTATTTCATCCTCTTTTCCACCTGACCACCAGCCAAATGACTTTTCCTTTCTATCTCTTCCTGTCTACATCTCTAGGAAATGCCATCTTTCTAGAGCCCTCAACCTCACAAAGTTCCCGAGGGTGCTACTGGCGTGAGTTGCCCTGCTGGGCGAGGAGAGCCGTCTGTTAGCTGGAAACACTCATAACCATTCCTTTAGATTCGTTTGCCTTATGGTTGTCATAAACGCAATTTGCAAAAACAAGGAGCCTTAGTGAATGTACAGTACCTAGACTTCTGCGTCCTCGCAGAAGGGAGCAACTTTGCTATTTGGTCCAGTAAGTGGATACCTTGTGATATAAATGTGGAAATAAAAAAAAAAAACATTTGCACAAACCAGTTTTGGAATCATTTCTCATTTGAACTTGTACTTGGCCTTTCCTGGATTCCTCCATGGGGAAGTCCCTGGAGCCCACAGCCTTGGTGGCATCCTATTAGCTTGCTTCTGTGGCAGCAGGCAGGATCTCTCTACCTATCTTTCATTCTTTTGGGGCCAACCATATCACCTTGGTCACCCACCCAGGGATGCCCCCTCCTTCAGGCCCTGTAGCTGATGACACCTTCCTTGACCACCAATAACTTTCTGACATTACATGGCCCAGAGGTGCAGACCAATATGTTATCTAGCCCCAGCCCTGGGCTAGCATCTGCAGGCAGGCCTAAGGTTGCCCCCCCACACACACACCTGACAGTTACCTGCCAGGGTTTCTTCTCCGACAGAAAGTAACGTGTTGTTTTCTCTCCTCCCCAAA
Source organism: Cricetulus griseus (assembly GCF_003668045.3). Taxonomy (NCBI): domain Eukaryota; kingdom Metazoa; phylum Chordata; class Mammalia; order Rodentia; family Cricetidae; genus Cricetulus; species Cricetulus griseus. The sequence continues at coordinate 247,247,292 of NW_023276806.1, read as the reverse complement.
ATCGGTAATTTAAGTTTCCAGTTTTGTTTTTCACTCTTGAGATAGGTCACCTTACCTACAGCTGCCTATACAGCAGCTGTATGGGGTCAAGTCCTAAAACATTTCTTTCAGAGTTTCAGGACCACAGCCAACCCAGAATCACACTGAGTACCATTAAGGATTTATGAGGTTTGGTGCAGGATGGTCCCTCTCCCACTAAAGGGCCATTTGAGGAGGTGGAGCCCAACTGTGTGTCCCTGAGCCAGTGTTAATCCTGACCACATGTTCCACAAAGTTGCCAGGGCCAAATCCAATGAAATAAAAGCAACTGAAACGTGTCAGTGTGGCCACTTGACACTGCTCTGTCCAAAGGACTAGTAGCTACTTTCCTAATTCCACTTGTACCCAGTTGCTGAGGAAGGGCTGTGCACCCAGCTGGAGGGCATTAGGGTACAGAGGTGACCTGCTTTAGGACAGACCACTACTCTGATCCCAACGCTCAGGGACTGCCTGCCACACCTGTGTTGAGTTTTGAGCAAGCCCCACATGATTTACCTTGGAGAACAGGGATGAGCTACCCCCAGCATTCAGGTGATTGCGTTGGGCTGACATTTTCTACACTGCGAATAAAGACACTGTAAAGGACAATGTTGAGATCGGCGAGATGTCTCAGTGGATGTACGCTTGTTGCGAAGCCAGCGAGCGGACAAGAGCTTGGTCCCCTGAACCCACGTGGTGGGGAGGAGACAAGAGACGAAAGCCCTCCTCTGACCTCCGTAAGTGTACCACCCCCACGTGCCCCGCCTCCATAATTGAAACCCTGTTTTAAAGGGACCGGAACAACGCTTTTCCCACAAGTACTTGGAAAACACACCATCTTCGGAATCAAGTAGTTAGGGTCACGGTGCTGAAGTCTGCCCTGCCTCAGGGCTCTCGCCGGCAGCCTTCAGCCGAGCACCGTCAGGGGCAGCAGGGCTCTGCAGACGGGTGGGGGTCGCAGGAGGCTCCCGGCCCGCGCTGCAGGGCAAGGTGTCACCTACCGCACACCTTCCGAGGGTTTGCCACGGCCGGCTTCTTTCCCCGTAAATGATCTCTTGCCAATCCTGCGGGCGCGCCAGGCACCCCGCTTCCGTAGCCACGAGTGGGCGGGCCCGCGTCGCCGCACACCGTGGCTCTCGGAGCCCCGCCAGTCACCGGGGAGCGCGGAAGACGCTTCGCGCACGCGCGGGGTCCACGGCCCGCCTTCCGGGCTCGGCCCCGCCCCCTCCGGAAACCTATCAAGGTGGGTGGGGCTCTCGCCGTAGACGTGGTGGCGGGCGCGTCGGCGGGCGCGTGGCGATGACCGAAGGGCGACGACCAATGGCGAGCGGCGATGACGCGCAGGGCCGGCGACCAATGGTGACCCGCGCCTGGCGGCGCGCCTGCCCGGGCTGTCCCGCCCCCGGCCCGCGTCGGGCGGTCGTCCGGCGGGAAGGGGCGGCCGCTCGGGCAGGATGGCGGCGGCGGCGGCGGCCGCGGGTCCGGCGCGGGCGCGGGGGTCCCGGGCGCGGGGGGCGGCGGCGGGGCGCGCGAGGGCGCGCGGGTGGCGGCGCTGTGTCTCCTGTGGTACGCGCTGAGCGCGGGCGGCAACGTGGTCAACAAGGTGATCCTGAGCGCCTTCCCGTTCCCGGTCACCGTGTCGCTGTGCCACATCCTGGCGCTGTGCGCCGGGCTGCCGCCGCTGCTGCGCGCCTGGCACGTGCCGCCCGCGCCGCCCGTGTCGGGACCCGGCCCCGGCCCTGGCCCGCACCCGGCGTCCGGCCCGCTGCTGCCGCCGCGCTTCTACCCGCGCTACGTGCTGCCTCTCGCCTTCGGCAAGTACTTCGCGTCGGTGTCGGCGCACGTCAGCATCTGGAAGGTGCCGGTGTCCTACGCACACACCGGTAGGTGCGGGCGCGGGCCGGGGCGCGCCGCCGGGGGCTGGCTTCCAAGTATGGGTAGGAGTATGGGGGCCGCCAGGCCGAGAAGCTGCCAGGGCGCGGCGGAGTCTCGGGCTGAAAGATGAGGACTTAACCGAGCGCCGAGCAGAACTGACTCCGGCTGTTGGGGTCGGGAGGGAGCCTCACAGAAAGAGGAGGTCTGGCGTCGCGTGTGCAGGCTGCCGGGACTGCCTGCTGAGTGCCTTTCCTCTCTTTCAGTCAAGGCCACCATGCCCATCTGGGTGGTCCTCCTGTCCCGGATCATCATGAAGGAAAAACAGAGCACCAAGGTAACCCTGGCAGAAGCCCCGGGCCGGGCGGGATTCCCGGTAGCTGACCCGGTTGGTGACGTGGTTGGACCGTGGCATTCCTCTGGCTTCCTGTCAAATAAGGAAGTCAAGGTGTTGGCCTCCTGGGCCTTTCCTACTGTCCCGCACTCACCTTCCTGACAGCAGGTGTGTGTGAAGGGGAGATGTCCCCAGATAATCTCTCGCTTGTTGTCCCCGAGCGCCACAATCCCTCTGGGGTCCACTCTTCCTTTCTGTTTTGATTTCCCCACCTTGGCTTGCTGGTAGGTGATGTCTGTTTGTCCCTGTTTTGGCAAGTCACCAAGAAACACATTAAGTTGGGACAGTCTTTCCTCCTACTCGGGACAGGCTTTCCTTCTCCTCCTCCTCCTCCTCCTCCTCCTCCTCCTCCTCCTCCTCCTCCTTCTCATCATCATCATCACCATCATCATCATCCTCTTCATCTAGGAGTTTGAGGCCAGCCTGGTTCCAGAGCGAGTTCCAGGACTCTGTATAGAGATCCTGTCTCAAAAAAACAAAACGAAAGAAAAAGGTTGTAGCTCAGCAGGCCTGGGTTTTGACGCCTGTTTTAAACCGAGATTTTGATTATCTACATGTGGATCACAGACAGCGCTCAGGGCTCAGGGCTGCCTGGGGAAGATGCCAGGTCAGGGTGTTTTCCTGGTCTGAGGCTAGAGAGCAAGAACTGGGCTCACTGTGTCCTTCATTGCAGTGAGGATGCCAGTGTCCCAGCTGGAAGCCATCTCACCCTGTTCTAGGAATGCTCACTTTCTATATATGTCATTTATAAACAGGGCCACCTTTGGCTGTGCCCTCCCATCAGTGTGATGTCAGATAGGGTTGGCCTCCTGGGGGTCAGAGTTTCTGGGGAGGCAGCCAGGTGTGTCACCTGATAGCACACCTTGTGTTTATCAGTTTTCCTTATCACACGGGACATTATACCTGGCTCAGCAAGATGCCAAGAACCTCACAAGTGCCGTACTTGGAAACTGGCCCTCTTTGGCAGGAACATGCTCTGCAAGGCAGATAACTCAGACCCCTGAATCCCTGTTCTCAAGGGAAGATGTGGAATGCTGACAGGGAAAGAAGACTGTGGCCAGGAGTGCTGGGGCAGGCATTCAGGTCCCAATGGCCACTTCCTTGGGTACAGAACCCTCTTGCACCTAAAAACCTTACCGGTTTTGATTTGTTTTTAGTTTTTTGGGTTTGTTTGGTTTTTTTTTTTTTTTGGTGGGGGTGGGGACGTGAGTACACACAGATGAGAGGACAACTCAAAGGAGTTGGTTCTTGCTGTCCACAAGGAGTCCTGGAGAACAAACTCAGATTTGGGGGCCTTTACCTACTGAGCCAAGTAACTGGGCCCTTGATTCCTTTTTTGATACAAAAGTCTCCCTGGAAATCCATATGGTTTTCTTTCTTTCTTTCTTTCTTTTTTTTTTTTTTTTTTTTTGGTTTTTCGAGACAGGGTTTCTCTGTGTAGCTTTGTAGACCCGACTGGTCTCAAACTCACAAGAGATCTTGCCTGCCTCTGCCTCCCAACTGCTGAGATTAAAGGCGTGAGCCACCAACGTCCAGCTTCCACCAGTTTTCTACCTTGTTGAGTTTTTTGGTTTTGGTTTTTGTTTTTTTTTTTTTTTTTGGTTTTTTTTTGGTTTTTTTTTGAGATAGGATTTGAAAGAAGCCTAGATTAGCCTCAGACTTTTTTCTATTTATTCATGTATTTGCTTGTCTGTGTGTGGGGGTTACAAGATAGCATTTGGGAGAGTCATTTCTCTCCTTCCACCATGTGGGTCTTGGACATCAAGCTCAGGTTGTCAGGCTCAGTGGCAGGTGCCTTTCTCTTTCAGCCATCTCACCAGCCCCAGACCTGAGACTCATGGTGATCCTCCTGCCTCAGCTTTCTGAGTGCCAGGATGCTGGACATGGCAGCACCATTTGAGGTGCGGGTGGCATTTTCCAGGGTGTAAGATGGTATCCCCCAGGTGAGGGACAGGGCCACCCGAGGTTTCCCAAAGTTCTGGGTGGTGGGCCCACCTGAGCCCCTCTGCCCTCCTGCAGGTGTACCTGTCACTGGTCCCCATCATCAGCGGAGTCCTGCTGGCCACTGTCACAGAACTGTCCTTTGACGTGTGGGGGCTGGTCAGCGCCCTGGCAGCCACGCTGTGCTTCTCCCTTCAGAACATCTTCTCCAAAAAGGTGTGTGGCTCCTACCCCTGGTGCTGGTTGCCTGAGGGTGCTGGCCTCAAACAGACTGGCCAGAGCAGACCCTTCTGTGCCTTCTGTCTCCTTGAGTTTCTGTCCCTTGTTGTTTTGAAAGCCAACCTTAACCCTAACCTATTCTGCTAATCTCTCTTGCTCCTTTTCTTTTACAAGTGTTCTTGTAAAAGAAACTTGATGCGTATGTGCAAGGACACCTGCGGCAGTCAGTTCTCCCTCTGTGTGAGACCTGTTCATTGAACTCAGGTTTGGTGGCAAGCCTTTACCCACTGTCCCATCTTGCCAACCCTTTACATCATTTCCCACTAAACTTGCCGAGCACACGCACACGCACACCCCGCCCCATTTTGTCCCATGAGTCCCTGGGAGTTGCCTGCAGTTTTCATCACCAAGTGCTTGCTTTACATACAATTGACACTGTGGCCAACTTCTCTGTGGGTACTAGAGATCTGAACTTGGGTCCTCGTTCCTGAGCCGTCTCCCCAGCCCCGCCTTTTCTTTCGGAGGACTTTTGTATAGTAAGCGTGCTCTTCCTCTGAGTTGTGTTCACTGACCCCATCTTGTGTGGCCGTGCTCATCCACTGTTACTGTGTGGCGTCACCCTGCTGCAAAGCTCAGTAGTGACTGAAAGCTCAGGGCTGCTGGGTGCCACTTTCAGCTCAGTGGGTCCCCTTTTTAGTAATGTGGCTTATTTCCAACTTGTCCTAAGAAATAGATCTACGAACCTCTTGCTAGCTGCTTAGGCTAGGGCATCCCGTGATAGACTTGAGGTCTGTGGTCTGGAGTAGGATCTGTTCTAGCTTTTGCCTGCCATTGCCTGGTAGTGCTCAACAGGCTAAACCAATCTGGATTCAGTTCAGAGGGTTATCAGCCAGGCATGGTGGTCCCTGCCTGTGACGAGCATTTGTGAGATGAAGGTGGGAAGTGGGGGGGGGGGGGACTGAGTAGGTTCTGTTATTCCACTGTCAGCCCCTTCTCCACAGGACAGAGCACTTTGTTCAGGCATAACCATGCTCCTTTGTAAACAGGCAAGCCGGTCTGATACCCAGGGCTGGATGTCAGATTCCCATCTCATGTTGGGGACTGGAAACCAGGCCTTGCTGCTAGTCGACTGTCAATGGCTCTATTGAGGCTCTCTCCCCTCAGGTGTTGAGGGACTCTCGGATCCACCACCTGCGGCTGCTCAACATCCTAGGCTGCCACGCCGTGTTCTTCATGATCCCCACGTGGGTCCTGGTGGACCTCTCTACTTTCCTGGTCAGCAGCGACCTGGTGAGTTGGGGCTGCTGAGATTGTGCCTTCACAAGCTTTCTAAGCATGTGCTTTGTTGGGCACTGTAACTGGCCAACAAAGGTGTTTGTCCTGGGGCATTCACTGGCCATCTATCTGTGCTGGTCTATTTTTTGTCCCTGTAACAGAATACCTGAGGCAGGCTGGCTTATAAAAATCTAAATAGGAATCTTTAGGTCTCAGGTCTGGAGACTGAAGGTCCAGCATGGGCATCCTGTGACACTGCATGAGAGTGAAAGGAACATCTGTGGGAGGGAGGAGTCAATCTCTAAACAAGAGCCTGAGAGCCAGGACTTCTGTTGTCCATCACTGACAGACAAAGTGCCTGAGGTGATTGATTGGCTTGGGGAGAGGAGGTGACAGCTCCTGAGGTGATTGATGGCTGTGGGGAGAGGAGGTGACAGCTCCTGAGGGGATTGATTGCTGTGAGGAGAGGAGGTGGCAGCTCCTGAGGGGATTGATGACTGTGAGGAGAGGAGGTTTGTCTTGGCTCAGAGTTTCTGGGTTTCTGTATGCATTCTTGGCCCTGGTGCTTGGTGACTGTGCTGAGAAACCCCAGATGATGTCACTTTGTGAAGACTACTGGCATGGCTGTTCACAAGGGGTTTGCACTTGTATTGCAATTAAGTGTCCTTAATTAAAAAATCTAAATCCAAATGGACTAAAACCCAAAACCCTGTGAACAGCTATAGGAACTGGGAAGGAGAGGCTGGCCCCATTGCAGTCTGAGTACACATTCCAGTACATGCAAGCACACACACTCGTGCACATGTACACCCACGCGCATCCACACTCTCATGTACTCACATGCTCTTTCTAGTGTGGCGATGCGCAGTCTGCATCCCACCAGCCAGGAAGGATCCCTGCTAAAAGCAGTTAGAGGTGGTGGGACCTGGTGGAGGCACAACTTAGTAGGAGGAAGTGAGGAATTGGGACATGTCCTTGGTGGGGGGACCTCTCTCTTCCTCTTCCACTCTGCTTCGTCAATGAAATCACCCCTGCTACAAGAATCTCTTGCAAAAGTCAACAGCTTCTAAATTACATGTCCAGAACTGTGTGTAATGAGATATCCATCCCGCCCATATCTATAGCACTGACCACGCGTCGTCACAGGTGAGGATGTGGTGAAGGAGAGGACTAGATCTGGGGTCCCAGACCCCAGAGCTTTCTCTTGCTTCTGGGTGGGTCACATGGAACAGCCTAGGAGGATCCTTGGAACTGGAACCTGTGCCAGTAACCACGTCTTGTGTAAGTGCATTCTCCCCAAATAAACATCAGTTAACCTGTACTGAGTCTAGTGAATCTTGATTCCCATGCAATAACTGTGACTCAGGGCTGGCTATGGCCAGGACAGTGCTTGCCCTGACCCCCTCAAGGCCCAGGCTCTACCCAGCAGTACACAGAAGACAAGAGGGCACTCACCTCTTATCTTAGCACTCAGGAGATAGAGACAAGAGGAGCAGAAATTCAGAGTCATCCTTGGCTACACAGCAAGTTTGAGGACAGCCTGGGCTACATAAGACTGTCTCGAGGAAAGAGATAGTTCTGTATCCTCTGTGCTGAGCCTCCCTTCCTGGATGATTGCAGCTCCCCCTCGAGACAGAGGCCTCTTCACGCCCAGTGGAGCCTGTCACAGAGAGCCACAACTGGACAGTGGTGACATCGGCAAATGTGGGACACAGCCCCAGTGGGTACGTTCTCATCACAGCTCTGTCTGTACCCATGGCTCAGGGACATCTGTAAGAGCCAGGAAGTCGGCTGTGAAGTGGTGTCCCTAGGAACGGCTGCATAAGCAAGACAGGGACAATACCAGTGGACATGCCCATCTGAAAGGGAGAAAATCTCACAGGGTCCACCCCTAGACAAAGAACTACAGGCAACTAATGACCAGGGAGAGGGAGAATTAGCCTCTCCCAGGCATGAGGACCCTCACTGGTTGTCCAATGCAGAGTGGTCAGCTCGGAAACCAAACACACAGACCACAAATCAGGCTCAGCAGGTTGTAGTCGGTGTGTTCATGAATGCATGTATGTAACAATGATAAAGTGAAGGCTGTCAGCTTGGTGTGATGGGGGCTGGCAGGAGGAAAGGAATAGGAGAAGTGATGTGGTTTTACTTCAGTTAAAAAGGAAAAGAGGGATCGAATGGGAGGGAGACCTCCAGACTGTAGTGGTGACAGTGGGAAAAGTCCGTAACGTGAAGATCAGTCAGTAGAAATTGTCTAGTTCGGTGTAATAATGCAGGAAGATTGAGAGAGTGTGAGAGAAGCCTGGGCTGCATAGTGATAGCCTGTGAATGTTTATATCAATTCTTGTTTTTACTTGGAACTGGAAATAGCTTTTAACAGATGAAGAAAAGCTGCTGTGTTCACAAAATGGAATATTACCCAGCAGTGAAAAATGCCCTCTTGCCTCTCACAGTCCAGACCAATGACAGACTGAATGGAAAAGGCATGGGTCTGTTGTGTGGTTCTGTTTATTACATAGCAGTCTGCTAAAGACAAACTACCATTGCGGTTGCCAGGTTTAAGGGGGGTGAGTGCAGAGTAGTCCGGAAGGGCATTTGTCAGGAAGCTATTAAGGAAGGCCCCTGTTGTGGTTCTGTCTGCAAAGAAGCTATCACCTCTGCTGAGCACCTTTTTGCCCTAGGCTGGCCACTCTGTCCCAGCACAAATGTCTGTAAGGCTGAAGTCCTTCCTGCCAGGGCAACCCCAGCCAGTGCCGTGGGGCTCTTGACTTGGGTGTAGCAATTCCCATCCCCGAGGAAGCTTTGTTACTGGAAGAGAAAGTTCATCCAGTTTCTGCTCCTTGCAGTTTTCCTTCTCTTCCCTTTGGGTGGGTGGATGGGTGTGTGTGTGTTGGTGTGCGCATGCATGCACTAGCAGTGCGCCTTGTGTGAAGAACAGTCACCCCCTGCATCTTCCTCAGTGTGGCTCCCCTTGTCTTTTTGAGGTAGGACCTCACTGACTGGCTGCCTGCCAAGCCTCAAGATCCCCCACTTCTGTCCGAGAGCTTCCTGCCTCTCTGCAGTGAGACTCTGCAGATGTGCAGCTGCGTGTTTTTGTTTTTGTTTTCACATGGGGGTTGAGCTCTGAACTTGAACACTTACCTGACTGAGCTGTCTGTCTCCCTAGCCCACCTTTGCTGTTTTTTGAGGCAGGATCTATTTCCTATATTATGTGGCCCAGCATGACTTCAAACTCCTGTGTCTACCTCCTGCTTGCTAGATGAGAAAGTATGCCTACCATGCCTGGATTGGAAGCACAGTGTGGTTTGGTTGACTTTGTGGGTCACTCTTGTGAGTCTTCCTTCCCTTGGTGGCCCGTTAGCATGCCTGCTAACCACCATGTCCAGAGAGGGGCCAGCTGGGACTTGTGGCCACCATAGGATGGTTGGGACCTGGCAGCAGGGCAGGAGGGTGGATGTGAGGCCGTCTAAGGAGACTGATGCCCGGGACTGCCCAGTGTCTTAGCTGGGCTGTTGTGTTCTCCCGGTACCTGTCTGAGGATGAGTGGTGGGCTCTGGGGCTCTGTCACCCATCTCCTTGGGTTTGTCTGGTTTGATACTCACTTCTGTTTAATACTTAATACATGCTCTGCCACCAAGCTCTATCTGTGCTCCAACTTTACAAAATGTTTTGGAGCTGTAAAGACAGCTCAGTGGGGAAAGTGCTTGTCATGCAGTGGCAAGGACAGAATTTAAGTACCAGGAGGCAGGAGTGGGATTCCTGGAGCAAGTGGCACTCTGACACACACACATTTTACACCTTGTAAAGAAAAATTTTTATTTCTTTTCTTTTTTTTTTTTGTTTTTTGTTTGTTTGTTTGTTTGTTTGTTTTCTCTGTGTAGATTTGGAGGCCGTCCTGGAACTAGCTCTTGTAGACAGGCTGGTCTCGAACTCACAGAGATCCGCCTGATTTCTTTTCTTTTTCAAGACAGGGTTTCTCTATAGCTTTGGAGCCTGTCCTGGAACTCACTCTGTAGACCAGGCTGGCCTTGAACTCACAGAGATCTGTCTGTCTCTGGGATTAAAGGCATGTGCCACCAGCTAAGAAAAATTACTAAATGTTGTGGGTGTCTTTTCTGCATGTATGTCCACATACAGCATGCATGCCTGTATGTGCCCTCGGAGTCCGAAACAGGGCATGTGATCCCCTGGACTGGTATTGTGATCCTCCGTGTGGGTGCTGGTAATCTAATCTGGATCCTCCAGGAGAACAGCCAGTACTCTTAACTGATGAACCATTTCTGCAATGTTTTGGTGGCTGTTTTTGCAGCTCTGACCAGAGGTGGCTCTAGACCACTGCACCATGCAGTGGGGTGGTTAGGAGAGTCAGAGGTCATATGTATAAAGCATCATCTAAACTGATAAAACGGCTCAGTGGGCAAAAGGCACTTGTTGCCAAACCTGTCACCCACCAGTTTGAGGCAAACCTGGGCCATGTGAGATTCTGTTTCAAAAAAAACCTAACCAGCTGCTCCTCAGTGACAGCCTGCCTAAGTACATATGTGCCCCTCCCCCACTGATGCTCCCTGCCTGTCTCCACAGGCCTATGTGTCTCAGTGGCCCTGGACACTGCTGCTCTTAGCGGTCAGCGGATTCTGCAACTTTGCACAGAATGTCATCGCCTTTAGCATCCTTAATCTCATCAGTCCACTCAGCTACTCAGTGGCTAATGCCACCAAGAGGATCATGGTCATCACTGTGTCCCTCATCATGCTGCGTAATCCAGTGACCAGCACCAATGTGCTGGGCATGATGACTGCCATCCTTGGCGTCTTTCTGTACAACAAGGTGAGCATTGGGGGCCTCCAGAAGGAGCCGAGGGAGGGTGATTTTGGCTCTGGTGACTTCTGTGTGCTGAGCAGAACAACATGGCAGCAGGATTGTGAGCACAAGCTGCCCTAGAGCTCACTGTTCTCCTGCCTCTGTCCCTCAGCTGGGGTCATGTGTGCTGAATCTTCCTCTGTGTCTTTTTCTTTATTTCAATTTATTCTTATTTTATGTACATTGTTGTTTTGCCTGCATGTATGTCACTGTAAGGGTGTCAGATCTTGGAGTTACAGACAGTTGTGAGCTGCCATGTGTGTGCTGGGAATTGAACCCCAGTCCTCTGGAAGAGCTCTCTAGCCCCTTTCCTTTGTGTCTTATTATTTGTTTTTGGAGCAGTGCCTTGTGTAGCCCAGAAAGGCCTTGAGCTTCTGACCCCCTGCCTCCACTTCTGGAGGGAGTGGAGTGACAGGTTCCGCTTGGTTTATGTAGTGCTGGGGATGGAGCCCAGGGTTTTGCATGCTAGACAAGTACCCTACCACAGAAGCATCGCTAGTCCTTGGCTTTGGGGTGGCCTCTTTGGTAGTGGTATTCTTTTCTTTGTTTTTGGTTTGATTTTTTTGAAACAGAGCATCTTGTAGCTCAGATTGGCCTCAAACTCACTATGTAGCATATGCTGGCCTAATACTCCTGCCCTCTTTCTGCCTCCTTAGTGCTAGGGTGACATGCCTCCACACACAGCCAAAATTCCCTTGTGCTTCTTTGCTCTCTTCACACAGACCAAGTACGATGCAAACCAGCAGGCTCGGCGCCACCTACTCCCAGTGTCTACATCAGACCTGAGCAGCAGAGAGCACCTGCGGAGCCCAGTGGAGAAGCCCCACAATGGTGCACTGTTTCCCCAGCAAGGTGACTTCCAGTACCGCAACATTCTCCTCACAGACCATTTCCAGTATGGCCGCCAGAGCCATCTGAACTCCTATGCCCTCAGTCGCCATGATGTGTAGGGGCCCACCAGGCCAGGCTTCCTGCACCTCCTCCCCAAGCCCAGCAGCTGAGCACATGGCAAGCCAGCAGTGGAGCCTTGGATCCTGATGGACTGTGGGGCATGACCACAATATGGACAGGCACTGGGCAGAGGGAGAGCCACAGAGAAATCCTGGTTCATGCTTCTGCTCAGAGAACACACTCTGCATTGGTACACAGGGGTGCTCCCAGTTCACTGCAGAGGTCTGATCTGAACTTCTGGTGACAACAGGGACCCACTCTACAGAACTAGCCTCACGGTGGCTGCAGTCAGCAGGAAGTGGGATCTGGGCCATCAAGGTGAGGACAGCAAGGCTGTAGCCCAGAGGTATGGAAGGCTGACACAGGTACCATTACCTGTCCCCAGCAACAGAGCTCCAGGATGTCCCAAGGCAGTTGGCCACTTGCAGCTAGTGCTGACCTGGGGCGAACCTACAGTGACCATCGGTTCATCAGCCATTGTTGTGACTTTCCTCTGCCTTGTGGGTGCCAGAACAGTACGCACCGCTCCACTCCGGACCTGAATGCTCCTTGGACTCTAGAAGAGGTGGCTATCTGGTGTTAACCTTGGTTGTAGCTCTACCCTTCTGATGCCACAGAAGGCTGGGTGATGGTGATGGCAATATCCCCAGGACCTTCTCTGGGGAGCATCTTGTTGGCTATGGGAGCTTTGAAGTCTAGGTCCTGGCAGGTACTGCACTAGGGCTAGCCAATGGGTGGAAACCATCTTGACTCATTTCAAAATATGGGACATTTGTTGCTAGAGCAGTCCATCCTGAAGCTGCATCCACAGTAGCAGAGGGTGGAATTCACACTCCAAATACAGCATCGCTTGTCAGTAAGGAGATGGCATGTGGGTCAGAATCTGGTCTATGTCCCAGTGGATGGGACAGCAGGCAAATCTTAGTTTTTTAGGTAAGAGTCAGTTTGAGGCTGGGTTGGTATGTGCCTGCCTCATATGTGCGTCAGTGGCTTCTGTCCCCATCGTTACAGAAAGTAGCATAGTGGTGCAGGCCTGCTTTCCAAGCACTCTGGAAGCAAGGTCAGGGTCCCCAGCTACATTGTGAGTTCCAGACCAAATGGGTTACATGAGAGCCTATCTCAAGAGAAAGATCAGTTTTAGGGACCTGACGTCATGGTACACATCCAGGGGCTGAGCAAGGAGGATGGCCATGAGTTTGAAGCCAATCTAGGCTACATAATGAGGCTGTCTCAAAAGAAACCAAAAATCTGGGGGCTCATCGTAGTGGCCTACACCTATGGTCCTAGCTACTCAGGAAGCCAAAGCAGGAGACACTCCCAAGCCTGTGAGCTCAAGGCCAGTGTGGCAACGCAAGGAGAACCTGTTGGTAAGCACAAGTGTGGATTCTGATATGTGCACAGCAGGTAAATGGTAGGACCCAAGGGTTGTGACATGTTTTCTCTGGCGGTCAGGGGCATTAGCTTGGGGTGTCTATGGGTTTGGGATTTTGTTTGTTTTTGAGACAGGGTCTCACAATATAGACCATGCTGGTCTCAAATTCATAGAGATCTACCCGTCCCTGCCTCCTGAGTGCTGGGATTAAAAACCTGTACCGCCATGCCCACCTGGAGACATCCTCATTAAGGCTCCCAGATTGAACTTCAACTCTTAGCATTCTTCTTAGCATTCTTTGTGCCTCTGTCTCCATCTCTAAGCATTGAGCTGACAAGTGTGTCATGGTGCCCCAGTTCTTAACTCTTGGTTTGTTGGATCCCTCTGCTTTTGATTAATTGGAATTTTGTGTCTAAAGTTAAGTTCATTGGCAATGCCAGCATTGGGGCTGCTTGCCAGTTTGCAGATGTTCAGAGCCCACCACTGCAGTGGGAAGGAGCACCTTGGTAAGGTGGTCTGGTGGGTTTTCTTCACTGGGAAGACATTGAGACACCTGGCACTACAGAGGTCTCTGTGGGTGTTCCTGGCTGTGCTAAACTCAGAATGAATTATGTCTTTTTGGATTTCTATGATGTTGCTATAATATGTATATTAATGCATTTTTCCTTTTCCAATGTGAGGTTTGTCAGGAAGGGAAAGGCCCATCTCACTTTTCTTACAGTTTATAAATTAATAAATGGGATATTTAATTCTGTTCATAGGCTGGCAGCAGGTGTGAACACTGGAATGGATGAGACAATCAGGTAGACCAGATGGCTGCAGCTGAGTGGGTACATGAAGCCCTGGGCTCCATCCTCAGCACCACATAAACGGGGTGGTGCACCTGTTACCCAACAATCAGGAGGCTGAAGCAGTTAAAGAGCAGGAGTTCACGGTCATCTCTGGCTATGCAGAGTTTGAAATCAGCCTGGGCTACATGCAACAGAGCAGACTTGATGATCCACAGTTTACCTTGTCCCATTTAAAGTCGTATTAGCCCTCTGTCTTGCACCCCACCACCACCATGTTCACCTCTCCAGTTTTGCCTCATTCCACTTCTCTATTGTGTTCACATAAGAGTTTAGGTTGCTCTCTCCATTCACCCTTTGAAATGGCCTGGCCAAAACACTTATCCTGACCCACTCAACCCCAACTCCTTCATTTTGCAGAAGGGGAAATGGGCTTAGAATTAGAATTCTCAGCCAGGCGTTGGTGGCACACGCCTTTAATCCCAGCACTCCGGAGGCATAGGCAGGTGGATCTCTGTGAGTTCGAGATCAGCCTGGTCTATAAGAGCTAGTTCCAGGACAGCCTCCAAAGGCACAGAGAAACCCTGTCTCGAAAAAAAAACAAACAAAAAAATAATTCTCGGGGTGGGGCTTCTTTTAGTTATTTATCTCTTTGAGGTGATGTCTGCCTGTGTAGCCCAGGTTGGCTGTGGATAGGAGGCAGCCCTCCAGCCTTGGTGCTGAGGTGACGAATGACTAACACACCCAGCACCTTATTTTATACCATTCTGGGGAAGGAGATGAGCCAGATGTATTGAGGCAGAGAAGTACTTGAGACTTAATTTCCCTGTGTGTTAGGAAGACTCTGGGCAGTTAGCTTTTCACAACCAGATTCCAAACTCCAAAGCCTCAGGGTCTGAAATGGGAAACTCATGTTCTTGTTTTCCATTGCCATCATCCTGAGGCTCCAATGTCATAGACTGTTCTGTGGGAATAGCTGTGTGCTTGGTTGGCATTCGCCAGAAATAAACGATGGTTTGAGATTGGCAATGGTTTGTCAGGAAGGGGCTCTCCTTTTGCTCCCAGCAGCACAACATGCAAGGAGACTGAAGATCTAAGGCAGGGAGATGCTCTGGCAATGCCTGCATGGCAGGTATGGAAACCAGAATTAGGACTCCAGCCCCACCACCACCATAGTGCAAGGGAGGTGGAGTTGGGATGGCAGGAGCAAGCTGGTATCCAGCCAGAGGTTCTGCCCTATGTATGAGGTGGAGGACCAGTGAGAGGCTAAGTAAAGGAGATTGCTGCCAAGCCTTGGCAATCAGTTCCATTTCTGGGGCCCACATGGTAGGAGAGAACTAACCCTGCCCACTGTCCTCTGACGGCCACACACAGTATGTTCACACCCACACAGAAATACTCTCAATAGTTTAAAAACTTAAAAGTGTGTGCTGGGCAGTGGTGGCGTGCACTCAGGGAGGCAGAGGCAGGTGGATCTCTGTAAGTTTGAGGCCAGCCTGATCTACAGAGTGAGTTCTAGGACAGGCTCAGAAGCCACACAGAGAAACCCTGTCTGGAAAAACGAAAAAAAAAAATTTAAGTATGTGTGTAGAACAGTTAAGGAAGATACCTGATGTCAACTTCTAGCCTCTACGTGCAAATACAATGCAGACTCCTATATACATGGGCACCTATACATGCAGACACATGCACGTGTACAGTATACACAAACCACACATGTATATAAGGCAAAAAAATTCTGCCTGCCTTTCATGCCTGGATGTCTAACAGTCTGTGTGTGTGTGTGTGTGTTTGTAAACTTACATTAACTGAGGCTGGCCTTAAACACTCAATTTTCCTATCAAGGCTCCCTGAGAACCTCTATGGCTTCAGCCAGCTAATGTTGCATCGGGATCAGTTCCTGCAGGAACCCAGGTCCAGCCATACTCCTTAAGGCAGTCAGAGCGCCTGTTTCCTTAGCTATTCTCCTTTTGTTGTTTTGAGACAGGGTCTCACTCTGCAGCCCAGGCTGACCTCAAATTCATGATCCTCAGCCTCAGGGTAACTAGCAAATGTACTCAATGCTTGCCACCTGGGCCAGCACGCCCCATGGTTCCTGCTTCTACTCCCACCCCCCAGCACTAGGATTATGAATGCACACTACCACCATTGGCTTTTTAGGTGGGTGCTGAAGGTTTGAACTCAGGTCCCCATGCCTTTGTAGCAAGCCCCATAGATACAAACAGGTGGGGGTGGGTACCTATATGTGAGTGTAGAAGCCAGATGTTGGCCTCAGGTGTTCTTTATCAGTCTCCATCTTATTTTATGGGTCAGGGTCATTTACTGAACTTGGCACTCATTGTCTAGACTGATCAGTTGGTCAGGCAGCAAGCACGGGGTCCCTCCTGTCTCTGGTTCCAAGGTGCTGGGATTCCAGCTGAATGCCACCACACCCAGCTTTTGCCTGGGAGTTGGAATCACTCTGGGCTAAATGCTTGTGCAGCAACATCTCCTGGGCCTATTTTTAAGTTTGAAAGTTTTTAAAAGCAACTAGCCTGGAGGTGGCACGCACCTTTGATCCCAGCACTCTAGAGGCAGACAGGTGGATCTCTGTAAGTTTGAGGCCAACCTGGTCTACAGAATGAGTTCCAGTACAGCCAGAACTGTTACACAGAAACCTTGTCTCCAAAAAAAGGAAAAGAAAACCAGAACTAGTTATTGATATTTGGATGTTTAAAAGAACAAGTTACAGGCTGGAGAGATGGCTCAGTGGTTAAGAACACTGGCTGCTCTTGCAAAGGAGCTGAGTTTGATTCCCAGCAAGCTACAACCTTATGTAACTCCAGTTCCAAGGGAATCTTTTGGACTCTTGAGCACTGCACATGTGGCATACAGACACACATGCAGGCAAACATCCATACACATAACATCTTAAAACTACAGGACCGGGTGGTAGTGGCACTCACTTTAATCCCAGCACTCAGGAGGCAGAGGCAAGGGGATCTCTGTGAGTCTGAGTCTGAGGCCAGCCTCAGAGTGAGTTCGAGGACAGATAGTACTGTTATACAGAGAAACCCTGTCTTGAAAACCAAAAATTAAAACAAAACAAAAAATGAGGGAGATCCACCCCTGCACACAGCAGACAATTTCCAAAATCTGTCAGGAAGCTCAGGGTCATCCCTGGCTACAGTTTGAGAGGCCAAGAGCTTCATGAGACCATGTCTCAAAGAACTGTTAGTAGAATATTGTTTTGTAATCATTGTTTCTTTCGAAAGTAATCCAAAGATAGTGTGTTACTATTCTCCCTCAGTTCTATGTATAGTGCTTTGTAGTTTTCCAAGAGACAGACATCCCATTGGTCACCAGCTGGGCTGCTGGCTCTAGAGTCTAACATTCTTGGTGTATACTCACTGTAGCCAGTGTTCAAGCTGAGGATAATCCCTATACCAATGTGTGTGGTTTTAGTTTCCTGACCCAATCTGGTTTCTGTTGCTGTAACAGATGACCCAACACACCAGGAGATTGATAAATCACGGTATGGATCATGTGCCGGGGGATAGGGAGTCTGAGAGTGTAGTTCTGTGCTCATAACCTGGTGAGGGCCTTCCTGCAGTATGTAGCATGATGAGAGGAATTTTCCCACAGGTCTCTTCCTGAGCTTGCCTGGGCTTTGTAGCAGTCCTCCTGTCACAGGTGTGGTTTGCCATGCTTGGTGCTCTCCCTCTTCTGTTTGAGACATCTGGAACCCAGGCTGGCCTCATCCTCCTGCCTTCACCCTCAAGTATTGGATTTTTTTCTCCTGCAGAGCATGCACAACTCTTCGCTCAAAGCTGCTAGGAAGCTGAGGCAGGGGAATTGCTACAAGTTTGAAAACTAGGCTATATTTGTCTCAGAAGTGGGGGGACCAATACCTTCGACCTCATCCACAACTATTACAAGACTCAAATATACAGATAGGTTATTTCCAACCTATGAAATTTGGGGTAGCCTGTTTGCACTATAGCTGGATGGTGGGGCTCCTCTCATTGAAGGATGAATATTTTATTCAAAAGACAGGAATGCTGGGGCCCAGCTTGCTTGCTTCTCTTCAGTTGAGGCAATGATGCAGCCACAGTGGGCATGTTTTCCTACCCAGTTATCCATCAAGATCATCCTCAAGGGTTGGGGATTTAGCTCAGTGGTAGAGTGCTTGCCTAGTAAATACAAGGCCCTGGGTTTGGTTCCTCAGCTCTGGGGAAAAACAAAGAAAAAATAAGATCATCCTCAGTCTTGCTCAGAGGCAAGACTGATTGATCTGGGCCCATCCCAGATCAATCTAGATGTACCAAGTGGATGGTTGACATTGATTTCGCAAGAGGTCACAGCAGCTACCAAACTACTACATCCATTCAATCAAGATAGATTTTATAGTGTCCAGGCTAGCTTTGAACTCTTGGTAAATCCTCCAGTTTCTTCTTTACAGCAGGTCCCAGGGCAATAGTGATTTAGAATCACATCTTGTTAACAGTAAGAAACAACCTCTGCTGGGTTGTCAGCAAAGTAACACCCATAGAAACCAAGTGAGCTGACTCAAGGCTTGGTAGACAGGATAAATATGCTCACTCACCGAGATGAACTATATTCCCTCAGACGCTATGAGGGTGGGGCTAGTTGTTGTTGCATGGGGACTTTGTGATAACTTCAGTGTGCACTACATCCACAAACACATGAAGAGGCTAGAGGATGTTGGGGACCCGGATGTGACACGGGAGAGAGGACAGCGTCACTCCCCTGCCTTGAGGACATCAGCTGCCTTGAGGATCAGGACAATAGGATGAGGATTAGGGCACCTGTGTGCTGGAAGAATCAAGACACAAAAGCCTGAGCTTTGTCAGAGAAGTTACTGAGTTCTGCAGGGAGATACCATACTGTGTGCAAGAATCTTCTGGAACAGTGAGCAGATGTAGATTTCAATTTGCTGTGAGCCACACAAACAACCCCGACAAGACTATAATGTCCTTTGAGGACTACAGGCCTCTGATGTTGTCTAGCTTTATCATTATATTATTAATATTGATACTTTGCCTGTATGTATGTCTGTATGAGGCTGCTGGATCCTGGAGTTACAGTTTTGAGGTGCCATGTAGGTACTGAGAATTGAACCCAAGTCCTCTGGAAGATCAAACCTCTGAGCCATCTCTTCAGCCCCTGTTGTCTGGCTTTTACACTAGTTTTTTTGGACCATAACTCAGGTAATCATAGGGTTTTCACAGCAGACAAGATTTTCTTGGAGGGGCATAGGGAATCTTAAGACTGTCAGGATCCCTCGAAGATTAAACTGCATCTTTCTTCTTATAATCTTCGAGTGGAACTTTCAGCAACTAAGCAGGTGTCCAAGAGAGGCAAGAGAATTAGGAGAAGCCAACATAATGGGCTCAAAGACACAGTTAATGGCTTGGGGGGCAGCACAAATGGAATAAGTAAACCCACGCCAGGGATGTCAGCACACAGCTCCAAGAGATACTGTGCACTCTTTCAGTCTCAGAGGGCACTGAAGTCACCTGCTCAAACCCACCAGACATGGCCGGCGTTGGTGGCGCACGCCTTTAATCCCAGCACTCGGGAGGTGGAGGCAGGCAGATCTCTGTGAGTTCGAGGCCAGCCTGGTCTACAGAGGGAGTGCCAGGACAGGCCCCGAAGCTACATAGAGAAACCCTGTCTCGAAAAACAAAAACACCAGACACATATACATGGTTAAATCAGTTTTTGTTTTTCCAGATATGGTTTCTTTGTCCTTTCCAGTCCTGGCTGTTCTGGAACTTGCTCTGTAGATCAGGCAGCCTTGAACTGCCTGCCTGCCTCTGCCTCCTAAGCGCTGGAATTAAAGGCGTGCACCGCTATGCCTGGCAAACTAAGATACATTTTTTTCTTTTTCTTTAGTACAGCTCTGTGCTTGCCAAGTATGCACGCATTCCTGGCTTCCAATCTTAACACCCCATAACCGCGATGCACACCTGTCATCGCAGCACTCAAGCTACAAGATCACCCCAACTATACAGGGAGTTAGAGGTCAGCTTGAGCTTCCTGAGACCCCATCTCCAAAAAGCAGAAGTAAATAACAAAATATGGCTGGGCGGTGGTGGCGCACGCCTTTAATCCCAGCCCTCGGGAGGCAGAGGCAGGCGCATCTCTTTGAGTTCCAGGTCCGTCAAGGCTACACAGGGAAGCCCTGTGTAGAAAAACCAAACAAGAAACAAAACAAGAAAAATTGGCTCTCCTCCCCTGTCAGCACGGTCTGCACGGTCGCTTCAGAAGCCGACGTCGTTGCTCACTTCCGTCTGTGGCTGATATTGGGGAGCCGGGCGCCCCCAGTTCAAAATTCTTACCCAACAGACACGGGTCGGAACGGGGGCCCCGAGCCGGGATCGTGTGCTTCGCCAGGTCCGGAGAGGCCCGGGAACACCCGGGCGAGAGTCTCGCAAGGACGCAAGAGCACAAACTCCAGCCGGCGCCGCTCCACACGCTCCGCCGCGTCGCGGGCCGGCGACCCAGCCTGCGCCTGCGCCAGGAAGCTCCCACGCATGCGCCTCGCCAGCCCTCCCGCGCGTGACTCCTCACGCAGCCTCTTCCCGCCCTCCTCCAGTCCTCACTTCCGGGGTTTCCTAGCGACGGCCGTAAATGGCGCGCCGAAGCGGCCCTCGAGGTCGTCGTAAACGGCTCCCTTCGCGCCACTTCCGGCCGGCTTCTGCGGCCGGTGCTGGTGGGCGATCGTGAGGCTCCGGAGGACGTTCCCAGCGGCTGCAGCCATGGAGATGCCGCTGCCGCCAGACGGTGAGGCCCGAACCTGAGCGGAGGTCGTTGGGTTCTCCCCGCGGGCCCCCGGCGGCCGGCCGTGCCTCTTCGAGTTCCCGGGTCAGAGACGAAGCGCGCTGCGGCCTCGCCGCTCCTCCCGCGGCCTCCCCCGTGGGTCCCGCATTCCAGCGCGCGCGCTTGGCCCCATTCGGGACCCGTACACCGCCGCCTCGCCGCGGCCCGCCCGCCCCAGAGGACCCCGGCCCGGTCCCCGGGTTCGGGCTGCTCCCACTGACGCCTTTTCCTCCGTCCTGCAGACCAGGAGCTTCGAAATGTCATCGACAAGCTCGCTCAGTTCGTGGCGCGCAACGGGCCCGAGTTCGAGAAAATGACGATGGAGAAGCAGAAAGACAACCCGAAATTCTCGTTTCTGTTCGGAGGCGAGTTCTACAGTTACTACAAGTGCAAGCTGGCTCTGGAGCAGCAGCAGCGTGAGTCCCCCCGCCCCGCCGCAGCCGCCTCCTTTGGGGTCGCTTGTCGGGTCCTCTGCGAAGCCGGTCGGTGGTGTTTCCGCTGTTGTTTCTGTCATTCCCGGGGCCCTGCAACCGAGATAGAGTCTGTGTGTCATAAAGGAGTCATAGAAGGGTCATAGATTCAGTTCCCGGGCGCCGGGTCGAGAGTTCCTGGATTGTCTTTGCAGAGGGGACGACGGTTTCTGCAGGAAGGCGGGAAGCAGAGGCTTGCTTGTACCTTCCTTGGGCAGGAACTGTGTAGCCCGTTCTGCAGGCTGAGGCCAGAGGTTTCTGTGCTTTTCAGATACATAGATCAAGAAGTTTTTTCTTTAGTTTTTTTTTTTTCTCTCTCTCTCTTTTTTTAATGGTTTTGACACAGAGTTTCTCTGACTGTCCCGGAGCTAGTTTGTATACTAGGCCGCCCTTAAACTCAGAGATCTGCCTGCCTCTTCCTTTCAAGTGCTGGAATTAAAGATGTGCACCACTCCTCTGGACCTAACTGTATCTTAAATGCCCAACTAGGTGATCATCAAGAAAAGCCTGATTTTAAAAAATAGTAAAAATAAAAGTTTTAGAGCCAAGTGTGGTGGGTCAGCCCCTTAATCCCAGTACTCAGAAGGCACAGGCAGGTGAATCTCTGAGTTTAAGGCTAGCCTGGTCTACATATCGAATTACAGTACAGGCTGGGGAATGTAGACCCTGTCTTAAAAAACTGGAAAAAAGAAAATAAAGAGTTAAGAAGCACAGCTGGTCTTTGAAGGTCTGACACTGTAGCCCAAGTTGATCTGGCATCAAGTTACCCAGGCTGGCTTCCAGCTCAAAGTAAACCAGCTTTTCAGGTGGTGGGATTACAAGGGTAAGGCAGCATACCCCAGTTTTGAATGATAATGTGTCAGCAGATGGTATGGGTCCTGAGGGCAGGACTCACATTTGTCATACCCTGGGTAGCTCTCTGGCCTCTGAATGGGCTGTTGAAATGAGTGCCTGCCCTTGGAAAGCCATGGATATTCAGAGGTCATAGCTGCTGAGCCACAGTCCTCTGCTGCCAAATACTTTCTTTGTTGTGCTCTAGCAGTGTGTTGTGGATGATTGGTAGAAAGCTATTAGGACAGTTAGACTTGAGCCCATGGAGCACAGAGGCATGAGTAAGCCATGTGTTCAGAGAGGAGCCACCGATGGCCGTGTGAACTTGGGGGGGGGGGCGTTAATATGGAGAGTTTTGATATACCAAGGTGGGCTGGAGTCTGTCAGTCATAAGGTTTTGTTTCCTGTTTAGTTTTGAGAGAGGTCAGCTGTTTGATGTCACCAGCAGGGTGTCTCTGATCATTCCTTAGCCCCAGAGCACCAAGTTCATAACCCTAAGGCAGCAGAGAGCCACAAGTGGGTTGAAACAGGTTCCAACACAACAGGCTGGAGTTGGGAAGGTGTTCAGCATGGATGGGTGTGGGGACAGGTAGACTGACCCCCTGGGGGATGGGTGAGGGGTGGCAAAGTGGGAGGAAGCTTTGACAATGCCTTGGAGTGAATATCCCTAAGAGCTACACAGGAAGTCCCTACCCACCCTTCCCACCTGGACCGGCACTTGTTGAGGCCATAGGCTTAGTGCTATAGCAAAGAAAGGAAAGTGTGTAGGAACCATGGCAGATTGGGGGCTGGGGACAGGAAGACAAATCCGAGAGCCATACCATAGTATGATATACTGAACATGACAGGGGCAGCCAGGGGCAAACTGGAGAGAGTCTTGGGCAAGTTGGGGGGAGGGGGAGACAGGCTGAGGGCAGTGGACAGTGGAAGTCCAGAAGAGGGTTTGGGTTTGGTCACAAGGGAGAGAGACATGGAGTAGGGAGGATCTGCTTGCTGAGGAGCTATGAGCATCACCTGAAGTTAGGCTCAGAAGGGGCTGCAAGCCTACTCAGTATTTTATCACTAAACCTTGGGCTGGTCTGGAATGATACTTTGCAAGCTCTATGGTAAAGGACTGGTGTTCAGTTTGCTTCTTAAAACTTTTTTTTTCCTTTGTTTTTTGAGACAGGGTTTCTCTGTGGCTTTGGAGCCTATCCTGGAACTAGCTCTTGTAGACCAGGCTGGTCTCTAACTCACAGAGAATCTGCCTGCCTCTGCCTCCCGAGTGCTGGGACTAAAGGTGTGTGCCACCACCGCCATGACCTTATATTTGTAAAGTACAATAAAAAAATAATGTGAGCTGTGGGGTGTTGCCTATCCCATAGATTATCACTCAAGGCAGGGCTGCTCCACAGGCTGCTGTCTGCTATGTGCAGAGGGGCCACTCTGCTGCAGGACATAGCTCTTTACTAGGTGTGATGCAGACACAGGCAGAGGTATGGCTAACACTGCTGCTGATTAGCGTGAGGGTTACATACACCCTGATCTGGATGCACCGCTGTACCAGGCTAGAGTATAGGAGCAAGACCCAGACTTAGACTGGGAGGAGGTGCCGTGAGCAAAGGCCCAGGCCATCATTGGCTCCTCCAAAGTGGAGCTTCCTCCCCAAAAGAGTGTGGGATTTATAACTTAAACCAGGCAGACTTTTGGGGTGCCACAAAGGTCCAAGTGACACCTACTTTCTTTGGTTTTGTTCAAAGGCCATTTCCTATGGGTGAGCTTTAGAGACTCCCAGAGTGTGGCTATGTTGTTGGGACCAGGCAGGGCCCAGAAGTAGAGGGTAAGCAGGCCATTTTGTTGAAGTCCTATTTGCAAGCAGGGACCCTCTTCTTCAGATACACTGATACCTCATCTGGCTAGCATTGGGGCATTTGCCAGCTCCAGACACTTATTGTCATACCAGTGTATTATTGGTGGTTCAAGCTAGATGGACTCTGGATGCTGGTCCGAGGGCTGCAGATTGGAAGGATCACCATAGAAGGTGGGGCCGGTCTTGGGGCCACTCCAATCCTGTGTGTGCTGTCCAGGCCTCCAGAATGTGTCTTGAGTGAAAGGGGAGATTAGGGACCAGTCACATGGGACAGACATATCCCTGGGAGAGGTGCCACATCTACATCAATGGCCATGGCCTGCAGTCCATAGTAACTCCGCTTGGGTGAGAAGAGATGATGGGCAGGTTCAGCCTGTGTGGTGAGGAGGTGGTGAAAAGGCAGCTCTGATGGTCTCCAGGGAGGCCAGGCACAACAGAGGAAAGCACAGGCAGGTTGGCCCTCTGAGGTGGAGAGTAGATCTAGCCTTCTTCCATCAGATCCTTCATGGAGGCCAAACCTGATGCATCTAAGGGAGCCTGGGGTTGGCCATATGCTCACAGGGCCCATCTCTCTCCTACTAGTCATCTGCAAGCAGCAGGCCCCAGAGCTGGAACCAACCGCAGCCATGCCCCCTCTGCCACAACCTCCGCTGGCTCCCACGGCACCCCTCACTCCGGCCCAGGGAACCCCATCAATGGACGAGCTCATCCAGCAGAGCCAGTGGAGTCTCCAGCAACAGGAGCAGCACCTGCTGGCCCTGCGCCAGGTACAGCTGTTTGTCGGGCCAGCGACCATGGGGTCACCTTCCCGTAGGACTGTGGGTCATTCACAGGTGTTTCTGGATGGACTTGTACCCACTGTGGATGCTACCACTTGGTGGCCCGGTGCCTACCAGGCTCAGTAAGTAGGGAGGGACCTTATTGGCCCCATCTGTTAGGCTGGTCCTGTTGCCAAATTGTTGAGGGATAAGAACCGAAAATGAAAGCAGTGACCTAGGGTCCTGAGTACCAGCCCCACTCAGCGTTTCCTCACTTGCCCCTCACACAGCATGCATGGATGTTTGCCACGAGTCAGAGACTGGACAGTGAGGTCTTGGGCACCAGAACTGGCTTCTAAGTCTTAACCAACTTGGTTGCCAATACTTACTCCCATTTGTTGGTTTGGGTTTAGTTCGGTTTGATTTTGAGACAGTGTTTGCTCGAGCTGTCCTGGAATCAGTCTTTCTGCCTGGCTCTGCCTGCTTGGTTCTCAAGCACCCTGCCTTCTTGGCTTCACCTTCTGTTAGCTCAAGCCAGCTCTATCCCCTGCCTGTTCCACCTGCTGTGGCAGTGGGCTGTCAAAGGATTTGGCATATACTAAAGACACATACCACTGTGTCTGCTAGGGCCCCTGCTCACACCACCTGTCCCTTGTGGCCTTCCCAGGAGCAAGTGACTGCAGCTGTGGCGCATGCAGTGGAGCAGCAGATGCAGAAGCTGCTGGAAGAGACACAGCTGGACATGAGCGAATTTGACAACCTGCTACAGCCCATCATTGACACCTGCACTAAGGATGCCATCTCGGTGAGGCTCAGTGTGGGGTGGGGGTGTCATCACCTGCCTGACCGAGCACCCACTCATCCTGGCCTGATCCTCAGGCTGGGAAGAACTGGATGTTCAGCAATGCCAAGTCCCCACCACACTGCGAGCTGATGGCAGGCCACCTGCGCAACCGCATCACCGCTGATGGAGCACACTTTGAGCTACGACTGCACCTCATCTATCTGATTAATGATGTGCTGCACCATTGGTGAGTACGCCATCACTTGGGCCATAGCCCACTCCTGTAGGGTCTCCCAACTCATCAGACCACCCTCTGCCAGACCCACCACACTTGGGCCCCTGTTTGCCCTCCCAGGACAGTGGCTGACAGCTCCACAAGGCCGGCCTTGGGTTCTGCTGCAACCTCTCTAGCCATCGCGTATCTGCTTCTGTCTGCTGTCTTCCCTTCCCGCCACTGTCTGCACAGCCAGGCACCTGGCCACTACATTGTGGGGACCCTCCCCTCCCTTCCCCTCTGCTCTGATGTATCCTGGGCTCCTTTTGCTGACTCTCTGCCTATCAGAATTCTCCTTTGCACTATGGCCCCAGTCTCCTAGGGCCTGGTAGGTGCATCTCTGCATGGCCACCGGGTGAAGTTGATGGAGGAGACCAGAACCCAGAACTCTGGCCAGAGGCAGGTGCAGGAGTTCCATGCTAGTGACACAAGCTGACAGTAGGCCAGGCTGACTGCCCCCTGCCTTTGAGCATGGCCATGACAGCCAGGACACCTGATAAGTGTGCATTGCTCCCATGAGAGCAGGAGAAGCTGACCTGCTCTCTCCCTCCCTGTCTCCCTACACAACCCCTCCCTGCCTCATCTCCATATCTGCCCTGGGAAGTGAGCAGTGGCTCTGCCACCTACATCCTCCTGCGCTGTATCCTTTCCTCTCACAGTGGTTGGCTACTGCCTCTGAGGATAGAGCCTCTGCTCAGATGGCCTCTCTCCCACTCCCTGCTGCACTCTTCACATGGGCTCACATAAAGCTCTCCTGCACTGCCTTCTGTTACCCAGCTCCTGGCCAGCCCTTGCTGCCCTTTGACCTCAGCTGTGGGAGCTGAAGCTGCTAGCCTCTGTGCACCTTTCCTGGGTCGACATATGGGCCGTCTTGCTGAGTCACTGTCACACCAGAGGCCTGGACCCACCATGCTGCACAGCTGGAGGGGCCTTCCTCGGCTGTTTCTTCTTCTTTGTCCTCCCTCAGTGGCACTGGACACAAAACCCAGGGCCTTGCACATCGCAGGCGAATGCTGTGCCTTGGGCTGACTGTAACCCTCATGGGTGGTTAGGCTCCAAGAAGCCTCCTCAGTGGCCCTATGGAGCCAGGAAATCCCTGCTGAGCAGGTTGTTGAATTTGGTCACAGTTGTGACCAGGTCCTGACCACAGCATCCCTATTTTACCCTTTACATGCATGCAAGCATTCTGGGGGGCCCTTCTGATAGTGAAGGCCTTGTTCTGAATAGCCCTGAGGTGCACACTTTTTCACTCCACCTGTTAACCAAAACAAGGCACTGTAGGTAGTCCTGCCTGGTTGGGGGGCGCCATTTCCTGAGGAGAGGGTGCTGTGGCTGCAGCCGCATGGTAACGGGTGCGTGGCCGGGTCCCGCCCCAGGGCCCTGACGCGCGGAAGGTCTCTCCCTCACAGCCAGCGCAAGCAGGCCCGGGAGCTGCTGGCTGCCCTGCAGAAGGTGGTGGTGCCTATCTACTGCACCAGCTTCCTGGCTGTGGAGGAGGACAAGCAGCAGAAGATTGCCCGGGTATGGTGCGGCTGGGGTTGGGTGGGGTGGTGAGTGAGCAGCTGGGGCTAGGTGGCATGGCTTTTACCTCACAAGTCTCCCTCTGCACCAGCTCTTGCAGCTCTGGGAGAAGAATGGCTACTTTGATGACTCCATCATTCAGCAGCTGCAGAGCCCTGCCCTGGGACTTGGCCAGTACCAGGTGAGTGCCACATAGCAGGGCCTGCTTATCACCGCACAGTCTCAAAGTGCCCACTTTGGATGTTTTCATCACTGAGTCTGTGGGCCCCAGGCTGGTACCCTGAGTGGTGGTGTTGTTTCCACTAGGCCACTCTGATCAACGAGTACTCCTCAGTGGTGCAGCCTGTGCAGCTGGCTTTCCAGCAGCAGATCCAGAGCCTCAAGACACAGCATGAAGAATTTGTCAGCAGCCTGGCCCAGCAGCAGCAGCAACAGCAGCAACAACAGCAGCCACCACAGCCACAGATTCAGCTGCCTCAGATGGAAGCAGAAGTGAAGGCCACACCCCCACCAGCAGCACCTCCCCCAGCCCCAGCACCTGCCCCCACCATCCCACCAACTACCCAGCCAGGTATGAAGTTCCCTCCACCTCTTAAAATTAAATCCCCACAATGTCAGAGAGCATTCTTCCCCTGGATACCTGCCCCACAGACCAGGCAAACATTCCCAGCAGGCCTGTTCTGCATGGGCCCCAGGATAGAAGGAAGGAGGCAGGCTAGCCTTAACCCACATTTGGTGCATAGTTAAAGGTATGGTCCAGGGCTGGGTGAGCTCAGCGTGTACTGCTCAGTCCTAAAAATACACATTTACATGTCTGTATCTTATGCTTGTGGTGTGTATATGTGTAAAGGACCACTACTGAAGGAACCTGGATAAAGTCTGAAATGCACACCAGGGAGCTGAGGCAAGAGGATTTCAAGTTTTAGACCAGCAAGTGCTTGCCATCCACACATGAGGACCTCATTTTTTAAAGTCAGGTGCACACCTTTAATCCCAGCATTAAGGAGGCAGAGGCAGACAGATCTTTGTGAGTTTTAGACCAGTATGGTCTACAAAGCGAGTTCCAGGACAGCCAGGGCTACACAGAGAAACCCTGTCTCGAAAACCCAAAAAGAGAGAGAAAAGGCTGGGTACAGCCTTTTGTGTCAGCTCTGTGCTGGGAAGGCAGACATAGGCAGATCCCTGGAGCTCGCTGGCCAGCCACCCTCACTCAGTCACTGAACTCTAGATCCAGTGAGACATTCTGTCTCTAAACTGAGGTGGGTAGAAGCACTTACAGGGGTCTGACGACCTCAGATTGATCCCTAGGATCAATAGGGTGGCAGGAGAGAGCCTGCTGCTAAGAGTTGCCTTCTGATTACCACAAATGTGCTATATGCACGCCTGTAAACATACCGATGAGGTCATTAAAAAAATAACTTGAGCCAGGCGTTGGTGGCGCACACCTTTAATCCCAGCACTTGGGAGGCAGAGGCAGGCGGATCTCTGTGAGTTCCAGGCCAGCCTGGTCTTAGCGAGTGCCAGGATAGGCTCCAAAGCTACACAGAGAAACCCTGTCTTGAAAAAAATAAAAAAAAACAAAAAACAAAAAAAACTTGGTAATTCTGTAAATTGTAGACAAGACAGGGACATGTCATGAGCATTGAAAATGTCTACTCCTATATATCCCTAGAGGGTGATGATTGTGGCATTGGCAGTGGTGGCTTTCAGTGACCTTAGGAACACAGTTCAGCCCTGTCCTGGGCTGGGTTGGGGGGGGGGTTCTAGAGACCCAATAACCTCTCCTCCTACTGACTGGCCACCTCTCATTGTCTGTCACCTGTGTTTAGATGACAACAAGCCTCCCATCCAGATGCCTGGCTCTTCAGAGTACGATGCCTCAGGAGGTGTCCAGGATCCTGCAGCTGCTGGCCCTCGGGGTCCTGGCCCCCATGAGCAGATTCCACCAAACAAACCCCCTTGGTTTGATCAGCCTCATCCTGTTGCTCCTTGGGGTCAACAGCAGGTATCTGTTGGGGAATATGCATGGCTAAGTAAGAGGCCTGCTCTGTGTGAACCTGGGGGGCAGTAGGCAGTCATGATGGCTCAGGGACAGTGGAGCCGGAGCAGACCCGTTTCCATATCATCCTTGTTTGGGCCACTTAGGGTCCTCCTTGGCCTGTCCTTACTCATGTAGCTTTCAGAGCTGTTGGGAAGGATGGAAGGAAGATCAGAAGTGGTGAGCTCCTCCCAGAGGTCGCAAATGCTGGCTGCAGTGCCAGGACTCTGGGTGGTTCAGGATGGGAAGCTTCTAGACCTGGGCAGAGGTCACATGGTACATGACCAGACCTGCCCTGTAATTTGCTAGGTGAGATTGGCTGGAGCATCAGCACAGCAGACTTTCCCCTCAACAGGGCCTGGCCTGGGGACTCTGACTAGAGAGGACACTTTACAGGTGCCAGGGATGTGGCTCTGGGCTGAGAACTACAGGTCTCAGATCTGAATCTCAACACCCCTCGGCAGCATCAGGGTTACTTGACAAGAAATGCAGACTCCATGTAGACAACACCCATGACTCAGTGTGGGCTATGAGCCCACTGGGTGGGCACATGGGAACTTTTGAGGGAGGTGGGTGACAGACTTCGTCTGTGCAGGCTCAGTAAGATGTATGGGGGGGATAAAGCCAGGCCAAGGGGCAGGCTTCTAATCCCAGTCTTTGGAAGGCTAAGGCAGGAGGATTGAATTCCAGGCTATCCTGGAACTAGAATAGAACGGCACCCACAACTCCCTTCCCCCAATTAAAAAAAGCCTGGAGCTGACCAGGCTTCTAATCTCGCCTTCATGGTACCTTAGAAATCATTCCTGTTATTGGGAATCCAACTTCAGCTTCTTTTGGAAGCTAGAAGAGAGAACACTCTAGCAACCTGGTGTGGATCATGCAGCTTGCTGCTAGGCCTTGCGGGTGGTGGAGGACCTGTTGGCCTCTCCTGTGCCAACCTAAAAAAGTCTGCCATCCATGTTACAAGTGGTCAGTAGCTGGGAACATCTTGAACCACGTGCAGCTGTTGTCCTGTTTAAAGAAACAAGAACAAGTGTTCCAGGCTACTTCAGACAATGTTTTGGACGAGAGGGCTCTCACGGTACAGATGAGGGGCTTTAAGGCATGTGGCCCAATTTGCAGGGGTGTTTTGAGGCATGGTACAGGATGTACCCCTGCTGTGTCCCACTAGGGATCTGGTACCTGTCAGGCCTGGGGGAGGGACATACTTGGTCCTGTTTGCAGTGGCCCGAGGCAGCATTACATGTGAGGTTGCAGATGTGGTGGTTGGGACCTAGGAAAGGGAGGTAACTGCAGACCTTGAGTTCATGTCTGTGCTTTGCCTTGCAGCCCCCAGAGCAGCCCCCATACCCGCACCACCAAGGTGGACCACCCCACTGCCCACCCTGGAACAACAGCCATGAGGGCATGTGGGGTGAGCAGCGTGGGGACCCTGGCTGGAATGGGCAGAGAGATGCTCCTTGGAACAACCAGCCGGACCCCAATTGGAATAACCAGTTTGAAGGACCATGGAACAATCAGCATGAGCCACCACCCTGGGGTGGTGCCCAGCGTGAGCCGCCTTTCCGGATGCAGCGGCCCCCCCACTTCCGTGGGCCCTTCCCACCCCACCAGCAGCACCCACAGTTCAACCAGCCTCCACACCCCCACAACTTCAACCGCTTCCCACCACGCTTCATGCAGGATGACTTCCCTCCTCGTCACCCTTTTGAGCGGCCACCCTATCCTCACCGCTTTGACTATCCCCAAGGAGACTTCCCCGCAGGTGAGTGGGTAGGGTTGTAGGAAGGTCTGTTGGGATCATCCCAGGCATGCCTGGCTGTCAGTATTGAAGAAGTCACGGCCATAGGATAGGTGTAGAATAGTCAGACGAGGGTGGCCTTCACTCTGCGCCCGCACTCAGGCCAGCCACACTTTGCCTGTCTGTCTGTACTTCCAGCACTGTTTTCCTGCCCTTGCCTCGCTGTCCTTCCCTGGCTGCTCGCTCATCTGAGGCTGTGCCTGTGTCTCTTTGGTTATCGTGTCAGCCTGAGCTGCACAAAGCAGCCACAGACAAGGGTGTGCTTTAGCGGTAGAGTTCCACACCCTACTACAGGGTCCTCAGGGATGGCCTCGGGAAGGCTTCCCTCTCTCTGCATGTGTCCTCCCTATTTTTTTCAAAGGACCCTGGGCAGTTGGGTTGGAGTCCACCAGAGACCTGGTAGTGATGATGTTACAGCTTTGAGGGCAGCTGCTAGTTTGCCTGTGCTTGGGTTCTGGCAGAGAAGGCTCTCAGCACATTCCCATTGAGGAGGTGGACATTGAGCTTGCTGCCACTGGGTGCAGCAGTGGTCCTTCAGTCTTCTCACTGCACCCGTATCAATGAGAGTTCTAGGCCTCC
The DNA here is from genome assembly GCF_003668045.3 of Cricetulus griseus. Lineage (NCBI taxonomy): Eukaryota > Metazoa > Chordata > Mammalia > Rodentia > Cricetidae > Cricetulus > Cricetulus griseus. The sequence continues at coordinate 247,215,872 of NW_023276806.1, read as the reverse complement.
CCGCTGGCCCTCTTACCCCACTTGACTACCCCAGCAAGCTGGAGACAATGTTTTGTTTTGCAGAGATGGGACCCCCGCATCACCACCCTGGCCACCGCATGCCACACCCTGGCATCAATGAGCACCCACCCTGGGCTGGGCCCCAGCACCCTGACTTTGGCCCTCCTCCCCACGGCTTCAATGGCCAGCCCCCCCACATGCGGCGACAGGGCCCACCTCACATCAACCACGATGACCCCAGCCTGGTCCCCAATGTGCCCTACTTCGATCTTCCAGCAGGGTTAATGGCTCCCCTTGTGAAGGTGACTCTGGGTCCACTGGTAGGGGCCGTAGTTTGGGATGGGAGGAAGGGGCATACTGGTGTTGTCAGGCCAGGTTCCTGCCTTGCTGTCTTCCACTGGGTGGCCAGGGAGGGCTCTGCAGGGCACAGGCAACAGCTTTGTTCTCCTATAGCTGGAGGACCACGAGTACAAACCTCTGGACCCCAAAGACATCCGCCTGCCACCCCCCATGCCACCCAGCGAGAGGCTGCTGGCAGCTGTGGAGGCCTTCTACAGCCCACCCTCCCACGACAGGCCGAGGAACAGGTAGGGAGACTGGGCCCCAGGCCTGACTGAGTCCCCCGTCCTAGTCATCTTGCAGGTGAGGAGCTAGATCCTCCGAACACTCTATGTGTTACTCTCAGATGCTGGGCATGGAACACTGGCCATGTGCCATGCAGCCTTGGCCCAGCAGCCACTAAGAACAGCAATGGGCATGTTTATGAGGTCACCTGGGATTCGGCTGCCCACCAGGTCCTCCCAGTGGGAAGTTCTGGACACGAGAGCCCCAGCAGCTTCCTAGTTAGCTTCTTCCCTGCCCATTATGGCCCCTGGGGACTGTCCCAGGTCTCTCAATGGGGACCTTGTCTTACAGTGAGGGCTGGGAGCAGAATGGCCTCTACGAGTTCTTCCGAGCCAAGATGCGGGCTAGGCGGCGCAAGGGCCAGGAGAAGAGGAACAGGTGAGCTGGGCGGGTTTCATGGCATCAGCCATGTGGTGTGCTGTTCCCAACTGTGGCCATCCTCATTGTGGCATTTCCCCTGCAGCGGCCCCTCCAGGTCACGCAGCAGGTCCAAGAGCCGAGGTCGCTCATCATCACGCTCCAGCTCACGCTCCTCGAAGTCTTCACGTTCCTCCTCACGGTCCCGCTCACGGTCCCGGTCCCGCTCCTCCTCCCGCTCCAGGTCCAGGTAGGCATGTGGGGGCATTGGAAAGCCCAAGTTGGCAGCTCCTGCAGGCCCCCATTGTCCCACTGTCCCCACAGAAGCCGAAGCCGATCACGCTCCTCCAGAAGCCGCTCGCGCTCCAGGTCCAGATCCAGGTCCAAGTCTTATTCCCCGGGGAGGCGGCGACGCTCCAGGTCTAGGAGCCCCACCCCACCGTAAGCCACTGGTGTGGGGCATTCAGTGTTGCTAAAGGGCAGGTGACATCACTCAGACCAACTGGGACAGCCCACAGGCCCTTTCCTACTGGCTTAACTGGCTGTTGACAGTGCTCTAAGGCCCATTGTAGGGGTCACTGGCTTACCAATGGTTCCCTTGATTCCAGCTCCGCAGCTGGCCTGGGTTCTAATTCAGCGCCTCCCATACCAGACTCCAGGCTCGGAGAAGAGAACAAAGGACATCAAATGCTGGTGAAGATGGGTGAGTACGGGGGGGGGGGGAGGCGGGGGGCCTCAGGGCCAGCTTCCCGCCTATTCACATGGTGGGGTCCTGTGAGAGTGTGGGGCCAGGGCCAGCTTCCCGACTGACCACACTGTGGGGGCATGGTCACAACCTTGCCAAGTGCATGTGCTTTACTCCCTGAAGGTTGGAGCGGGTCTGGTGGCCTCGGGGCAAAGGAGCAGGGCATCCAGGACCCCATTAAGGGCGGAGATGTCCGGGACAAGTGGGACCAGTACAAGGGTGTGGGCGTGGCCCTGGACGACCCTTATGAGAATTACCGCCGCAACAAGAGCTACTCCTTCATTGCCCGAATGAAGGCCCGAGATGAGTGTGAGTAACAGTGTTGGTGGGCATTGTGGATGTTGCTTTGTGCTGGAAAAGTAGGAGTGACAGACGGCCTTGTTCTCATACAGTCTCCACGTTTGGGGCACGAAAGGAAGAGAAGGAAGACTAACACAGGCCTTGGGCGACACTGCTCAGTGTGAAAGGGGCTCCGGCTTGGCCTGCGTGTGCCCTGGGGAGGTGACGCAGATATCTCCGCCTCTCAGTGCCAGGATAGCAAAGCTCAAAACCAAGACAAACCCACACCCAGTCCAGAACCCAAGTCCTACTCACAGTGCTGCGCAGCCTGGAGCCAAGTAGTAAGAAGGCCACCGTACTGCACATGACAGCCAGAAAAGCTCAAAAGCCCAGCCTCTGAGCCAGAGGCCAGAAGGAATTTCATTTTGGTTCCACCTGGTTTTGTGTTAGAAAAAACAGAAAGCTGACCCCTGGGGTGCAGGGATTAAGAGACCCCTGACTTTCTCAGTTTATCATTTAGGTGTATTTTTATCCCTTTCCTCAAATGTTAGCTGTTTGCTATTACCTGGACACAGCTTTTGAGGACACAGGGTTGAGCCTCTCAGGTCAAGAAAAGATGGCCTCCAGAGCCCCTCCACCCAGCATAGCGCCTCAACTTGTAGCTCCTGCCTGGGGAGCCCAACACCAGGGAGGAGCACCCCAGAACATGGGGTGCCATGGGGTATAGGGCGCCAGCCAGCACTTCCTGGCTCTCGTTTGATTTGTGTACCCCAGCCATTTCCAGAGGGGGAGGGAGGCGAGGCCCGGGAGCACCCTGGAGCTGTAGCAATCTGGTGCCAGTTATTTGTACAGAGACTTTTGAAATGTTCTTTTCGATAAAATGCAGAGCCCTCTACAACTTCTCAGCACCACATAAGACACTTGACTTTTGTTTTAGATTTCCCATAGCTGTGACGTGTGCAGACGTGTCTGACTTGGGATAAACAAGCAAGACACATGTGCTGTTAACAACTGATTGTGGATTTTACTGTTTTGCCTTCAAATAAAGCCTTTTGTAAAAGATCACGTCGTCCATCTGTGGGTGAGGTGCACGTGGGCATTGCGCAGGCTGCTCTTGGGTAGACGCAGGCTGTGTCGGACACCATGCTCAAAAGACCTGTCTCAGTACCTGGCATGGAATGTTCCCGTGGGGCAGCTGGTCCTCTTGTGAATGATGCAGATGCCTGACTTGCGCTGACTCATACCTCTGTCCCGCTATGAATAGCCTGTAGCAGGTCGTCAGCTGTCCGCATGGTGGGTCTGCATGGTAGCCACTGTGTAGATGGGGGCTTAGAAACCATATATGGTTGTTACTGAGCAGGGATTGCCTGGGAGGTCCCAGCCTTGCCTGCCCCCACATGAATGAGGTAGACCGTGGTAACCAGGTAAGTCTCACCTGCTAGGACTTAAGCTCCTCCTTCACCTCCTGAAGGGCAGCCTCCATGGTCAGGGGTGCGGGTCTGTGACACCTGATGTACTGTAGGACACAGGATGGTAAATAGAACGATGGGTGGTGAGGCTGGGCCACAGACTGCCCCAAGTGAAGAACATGGTCAGACTGGGAAGGTATCCATCTTAGGGTAAGAGACTGAGGGGTGGAACACACATGTGATCCTAGCATTTGGGAGGGAGGCTGAGGCTGGGGAATATGAAATTCTGGACTATACAGCAAGAACCATCAAAAGTAATGTGGAGGGCTGGAGAGATGGCTCAGTGGTTAAGAGCACTGACTGTTCTTCCAGAGGTCTTGAGTTCAATTCCCAGCAACCACATGGTGGCTCACAACCACTTTAAATGAGATCTGGTGCGTTCCGCTGGCATGCAGGCAGAAGACATAATAAATAAATAAAATCTGCAAGATGGCTAAGTGGGATAACAGCACTTGTTGCTAGGCCTGATGACCTGACATCAATGTCCAGGGTCCACATGGAAGGACAGACTGAACTCCTGTCAGGTGTCCTCTGACCAAATGGAACTGGAACTGGACATAGTGACGAATGCCTGCACTTTAGAGGGAGGCTGAGGTAGGGGGCTTGCCATTGTCTGAGGCCAGCCTAGGCTGCAAGAGTGAGACCCTGCCAGGTGGTGGCAGCACATGCATTTAATCCCATCACTCTGGGAGACAGAGGCAGGTGGATCTCTGAGTTCTAGGCAGCCTGGTCTACAGAGTGAGTCCCAGGATGTCCAGAGCAACACAGAAACCCTGTCTCCACTAAGAAAGAAAGGGAAGAGAAAGTAGGAAGGGTGCTCTACTGAGTTTAGCCCAAGAAACAAGCAGCTGCAGCCTGTCTGGTCTGGAAGGACACAGGCGTCACCCCTGACATGGTGTCCAGAGTGAGATGTCTGAAGCCCCATCCTGAGAGTACGGGCACCCCCAGGCCCATTGCCAGCCTCAGGTCGTCTCTGACAACTCCCCTTCCCAGAGTTACATTATGTGGCTGTGTACCAGTTACCTCTTTGGTTTCCTCCAGGGTGTGGTAGTGAAATGAGTCCCCATCCAGGGACTGTAGGAGGGACATGTGCAGATGGCGGCTGGCCTCGGTGAACTGCTGTGTCAGGCTCAGCTGTTGCTTCAGCATGTCATTCAGCGCCAACACCGCAGGGCTGTAGGCTGTCAGGGCTGCACCCACCCAGGGTCACTCAGTGGCTCTCCAGTGCCACCCGTGCAGCCCACACCTCCCTGCCCCTGAGTCCAGACTCCTGAAGACCTGCTGTTTTCTGGCCTATCTTCCCCTCCCAGCAATGAAGCTGTTCCTGTGATCCATTCTGTATTAGCCACACAACAATTATACATTAGCTCCACTAAAGGTCAAGAAAAATCTTTCTTTAGCTGGGCATGGTGGCACATGTCTGTCATTCAAGCAGAGGAGTATGAGGCGCTAGGACCTGGGGCACCAAGCCAGCTTGAGCTATGTGCTGAAACCCTACACCCGATACTCCCACTCCAACCTCAAAGACATAAAATGGTTTGTTTTTGTTTGTTTGTTTGTTTGTTTGTTTTGGTTTTTTGAGACAGGGTTTCTCTGTGTAGCTTTGGAGCCTATCCTGGCACTCGCTCTGGAGACCAGGCTGGCCTGGAACTCACAGAGATCCGCCTGCCTCTACCTCCCGAGTGCTGGGATTAAAGGCGTGTACCACCAATGCCCGGCATGCTTTGTGTATTTTAAGAGACAGGGATTCACTATAAATTCAAGTGATCCCCCTGCCTCAGCTGCCCAAGAAGCTTTGTTTACAGGCTTAGGATTGCCAAGTTCCCTTAAAAGGGAACAAAACTGGAGTTGGGCAAAATGACCCACTAAGTGAGCTTTTGACAGGCTGAGACAGACTTGGGGCTTCTCTGATGAGCTGACCACCAGTGAGTTACTTCCAGACTCCTGAGTTTGGTTAAGCGTAGGTGTCTTTTCACCAGAGACAGAAAGAGGTTCCAGCCACCCTTAGGCTGTCCAACAAGATCCTATCAGCTGCAGACAACACCCTCCCCCAGGACTCTGCAAAGCTTCAGAGAACATGTCGCATGCGGCAGGAATGGCTGGGCCTTGGAGATGCAAGGAGTGAGAGGAGTGAGGCTGTTACCTTCTATAGCATCTGCACTGACAACGTGACTGGCGATGGGTGCTGGGTCCACATAGGCGCCTCCAAGGGTGGGGCCAATGGCCGCCATGCCTCCAGCTGGTCCAAGACAAAGACAGGCTGTTGAGTATGGTCAAGGGCTCTAGTACAAGTACAATGAACTAAGCTGCAGCTGCCCATCCTGTCTCCTTCTGGATTGCTTACTGATTGGTTGGAAACAGGTTTGGAAACCATGGTACCCAAGTTTGCTTTGACTTCTGGGCTCCAGAAATCTTCCTGCCTCATCCTCTTGGCATCCAGGACCACATGTGCACAGGCAGTTTTATGTTGTTTTTGTCTACTTTTCGTGTGTGTGTGTGTGTGTGTGTGTGTGTGTGTGTGTGTGTGTGTGTGTGTGTGTGTGTGTGCAGACTGACACTGATGTCAGGAGTCCCCATGCATGCCCACTTTATTCTGGGTCTGTCTGGCCTCATTCCTGGAGCTGGAATGACAGGTGGGCCACCACAACTACCTGGCATTTACATTGGTTCTAGAGTTCCAGACCTTGATCCTCATGTTTGCAAGGCCAGCACCTGGCCACCAAGCATCTTCCCAGTCCCCACTGTTGATTTTAAAAGCTAATTCAGGTTTCCCCAAAGACAGGCTGGGGTGTGGCTTAGTCTGCAGAGAGCCCATTCCCTGCACCAAGTGGAGGCACAGGCCTGTCATCCCAGCACTCAGGAAGCTGAGGCAGGAGATAAATTCAGGGTCATCTTCAGCTTCATGTCCAATTTGAAGTCAACCTAGATTGCATGAAACCCTTATCTCAAAAAAACAAACAAAAAGCCCTAAAAGACACGCATACATACATACATACATACATACATACATACATACATACGTGTGTGTGTGTGTGTGTGTGTGTGTGTGTGCGCGCGCGCGCGCTCCCAGGCACAAAGTAACAGCCAACTGATCACCAATGCTCCTGCCCCTCACAAGAAAGAACAGCTGAAGGCCCCTGGCCCCAACAATGTCAAACAAGGCTAATACAGTGAAGCCCCAAATTCAAAATCATCAGGTAGAAACCACAGCCCTCTCCAGCAGAGAGGGAGGTGGGAGGGCGCAGCCACCCTGCCTGCAGCTGACTAAGGAAAGGGGCCAGAGCAATGCTGGGAAAGAAAGGAGAGAAACACCTGAAAAGTACCCGTGGGCATGACGAGAAGAGCTGCCGTCAGAATATGCTGGCCTCTAAGGTCAGACACATGACCTGCAGCACAGCAGCCCTTGGAAACTGTGCAGTCTGGACTGTGCCTAGTGAAGGCCTGGGTGCAGGGGGTTGCAGACAGGTTGGTGGGTGGGTATCCTCCTGTGCCCTCCCCGTAGCAGGCTTCTGGGCACCAGGAGTACTCTGCCACTGTGGTGGCACCCTGAATGTCCACAGACTTCACTGTCTGCCTAGGGTCTGAAATGGCCTTAGTCTTTGGTTCTGAAACCAAAGCTGGGAAGCTACCAGAAACACCCTTGTCCTGGGAAGAAGAAACAGGATACCAGGATCCACCCCCAAGCTGGTTAATGACGAGTCTAGATTGGAGGACCTGTCCTTTTCCACCCACCCCCAAAGACACTGCAGCATCGCCTGGGCTCCAGGTTCCCATAGGCCCCTCACTCACCCTTGCTCCACTGGTAGACAAAGGCAGGATCAAGCGTCTGCACAGCTGTCTCCTTCACGACTCTCGTCACCCCTTGGCCCCACTGTGTCCTCGATAGGGATCGTCTGGAAAGAAGACCTGTCTGCCCCCTGGAAGAATACTGTGACAAAGTGTCCTGTGTCCTGCCGAGTGATGCCTCTGAGGCCAAGGATCTAGAGGATGGCTCAAAATCCTCAGAGTAAGCTGGGCTGGCCGTGAGTGCAGTGAGAGCCTCCACAAACTGCATGCAGGACATGCTGTGAGACTGCACAGTTTCAGCGGAGCTGTCAGCCAGATGCTCTGAGACCTCAGTGGCGAGACCCTCCTCATCAGCAACCGCGGTGGCCGTGCCCTCAAGTGCAGAGCTCTTGTGCTGGGGAGGCCCCTGTTCTTCCAGTCGAGAGGATGACATGGGTGGAGAGCCTCTGCCTGACATCCCTTCCCATCCAGAACCTTCCTCCTAAAGGGAGCAACGGCAGCAGAGCCAACATGGATTTTAGAAAGCTGAAACAGCGCCCCTTCAGTCAGCCACAGCAGCGTACATCTGTGACCCACAATTCTCAAGGGGACCATAGATTCTAGGCTAGCCTGGGCTACCACTTGGAACACAGAAGTAGGACAATGAGTTGGAGGCCAGCCTGGGCTACACAAGACCCTGTCTCAGAAAATGCTTGTAATCTCATCACTTGGAACACAGAAGCAGGAGGACTGCTTAGTTTAAGGTCAGACCAGGCTACCAAGTGAGACCCTGTCCTCCCAATCTCCCTAAAGAAAAGAATTAAAAATACTTTTCTAGCCAGGAGGTGGTGGTGCACACCTTTATCCCAGAACTCAGGAAGCAGAGGCAGGCAGATCTCTGTGAGTTCGAGGCCAGCCTGGTCTACAGAGTGAGTTCTAGAACAGAAAGGGTTACATAGTGAGACCCTGTTTCAGGGAAAACAAAAAAAAAGTGGTTCCGATCACTACTTTTTTGATTTTTGAAAAAGAGTCTCTCTATGTAGTCCTAGATATCTGGAATTCACTGTATAGACCAGTCTGGTCTCAAACTCAGAGATCCTCCTGCCTCTGCCTCCCGAGTTCTGGGATTAATGGAGTGTCCATCAGACCTGGCTTGATCATTTTGTTTACAAACATTACTGTTACATTTATTTAGTGTGTGTGCATATATGCAATTGCATGTGTTATGTAGTGTGTGCAAACGTGAGCACATGTGTAATAGTGTACATACAAGTGAGTGCTTGTGTGCTATTCTGTGTGGGCATATTTGAGAGCATGGGTGTTATTTAGTATGTGTGCACATGCTAACGTGTGTGACACTCTGAAGACAAAGGTAGGAGTCAGTGGGAACTATGGATTGAACTCAGGTTGTCAGGCTTGCATGCGAGCACCTTCACCTGTTGAGCGCCTTGCTTGTCCATGGAGTCCCTTCTGGACTTGGTCGATCTCTCTCCTCTCTTTCTCTCTTTGCTTTTTTTTTTTCAAGACAAGGTTTCTCTGTGTAGCCCTGGCTGTCCTGGAACTCACTCTGTAAACCACACTGGCTAGAACTCAGAGATCCTCCTGCCTCTGCCTCCCGAGTGCTGGGATTAAAGGCGTGCTCCACCACTGCCACCACCACCCACTGGCTAAGCTGTGGAACGCTTGAGATGAGAGCCAGAACATTCTTTGGATTAGTGACCACTAAGCAGTCTCCCTGGAATCCATTTCTACAGGTGCTGGTACCCCAAAGTCAACCAACAGGTCCCTAAATGTTGCCAACGTCACCAGAGGGACAGGACTGCTGAGGCTGAGCTCCATGGTCTAAACAGAATAGTCCAGCTGCAAACTCGCTACACTTTAAATAACTTGTGGTGGGTATGGCTGAGAGGCAGATCACTTGCCCAGCACAGGCCACATCCTGGGTCTGTCCCCAAAACTGCAAAAAAAGTAAATAAGGGCTGTTGTGATAGTTCAAGTGAGGGACGCACTTGATAGTTCAAGTGAGGGACGCACTTGGTAGTCTGTCTGTGCTCCTACCCAGGACTCACAGGGTAAAAGGAGAGGCCAGTTTTATCCTCTGACCTGTGTGTGACATGTGGTGCACCAGTGTGTACATGCATGACTATAGGTGAGGGAAAGTGCGGGGCGCACGCCTTTAACCCCAGCACTAGGGAAGCAGAGGCAGAGGCAAGTAGATGGGTCTCTGTGAGTTTGCAGCCAGTATAGTCTACAGAGGAAGCTCTGGGCTGGTCAGGACTACATAGTGAGACCCTGTCTTTAATTTAAAACAAAACAAAACAAAAAGGTAAACTGATACAATAATACTTACTTTCTGTTCCACATCTGATTTCTCTCCATCAGCCAGTACCAGGTCATCAATGGACAAAATATTAATTCTAAAATCTGTAATTAAAAAATAAGTGCACTGTAGGAGAGATGGCTCAGCAGGTAAAGGTGCTTGCAGCCACGCCTGACAGTCTGAGTTCAATCCCTGGGACCCACATGGGGTAAAAGGACAGAGCTGATTGTTAGTTGTCCTTAATTCCATATGGGCACCATGGGCTCCCTCACACATCATACAATAAAGAAAAAGAAGCCAGGGGCTGGAGAGATGGCTCAGTGGTTAAGAGCACTGACTGCTCTTCCAGAGGAAGCGAGTTCAATTCCTGGTACCTATATGGCCGCTCACAACCATGTGTATCAGCTTCTGGGGTGCAGATGGACACACAGACAATGCACCCATATACATAAAATGCAGAAATAAGTAAATCTTTTAAGGCAAGTAAAGCCAGGCATGATGGTACATGCCTTTAATCCCAGCACTCAGGAAACTAAGGCAGGTAGATGGATCTCTGTGAGTTCAAGGTGAGCCTGGTCTAGATAGTGAGTTCTAGAACACACAGGCTATGTTGAGAGACCCTCCTGTCTCAAAAACACAAAGTCATGAATCTGGGAGAAAGATTGATGGGTGGGGAGACACTCCCAGAATGTACTGCACACGTGTATAAGATTGTCAAAGAACAAAACTACAAAGTTACTGAAGTGGAGAATACAGCCATCTATCAAAATGTCAGTTCTGTCCCTCAAGGACCCTCAACAGAATCATTTCCTGCCCTTCTTCATCCCGCCCAGTGATGATGCAGCAAGACACCCCCACGCAGCCCACAGAGATCCCCCTGCCAGGTCAACCTCCACTCTCTGAATTATCCAGCCTGGGCTGTAGCTCAGAGATACAGCACTTGCCTAGCATGCATGAGGCCCTGAGTTCAATACCCAGCACTGCTAAATTAACTGATTAAATAAATAACTCAGGGTGGGGACAGTTTTTGAGATAAGGTCCCATATAACCCAGATGGAGTCAAACTCAGTAGGTACCTGAGGATGGCCATGAAGCCCTGGTCCTCCTGCCTCTACCTACCTCTCCCTCCCCTGCTAGGATGACAGATAGGCACCACCACACCCAACAACACCCATAACTTTTAATTTATTTATGAGTGTTTGTCTGCATGTTTGTATGCACACCACGTGTGTGCAATGCCTGCGGAGTCCAGAAGAGGGCATCATATCCCCTGAAACTGGAGTTACAGGCAGTTGTGAGTCACCACATGGGTGCTAGAACTGAACCTGGGTCCTCTACAAGAGCAGCCAGTACTCTTAACTGCTGAGCTGTCTCCCCAGTACCACCCACAGCTTTTGAGTGTGTTTCCCTTTCTCTGACCAAGGCTTGGCTACATGAAAAGAACACTCAGGCCTAGGGCTGGTGGCACATGCCTGTCTTCTCAACACTCAGTGGTAGAGGTACGAGGACAGACAAATGAGGTACCGAGGCAAACTATTATCTCAATAAAACAAGGGATGTGTATTGTACCAGCCTCAATGTCTACAATGCTGCTCTAACAGCATCAAGAGCAAGATTTTCAACTGACTGGCAGTTTACCCAGGCCTTTTGTGATGTTGGGACTCGCCACCTACACACCCACTGCCCACAACAATGCCTTAGGACAGCAGACTGAGCACACTGACGGTAGCCTCACCCTTCCCACCAAAGTGATGGGTTACCATGGAGGCTGTCATCAGCAGCTTCTGAGACTGGCTCCTCTGAAGACCTTCCCTCGCTCCTGCTGGGGGAGGATGCCAGCTTGATGCACCCCATCTTTGAAGATGCTGATTTTGAAAGGTCATTTGTGACGGAAGGTGAGGATGTGAGGGAGACTGTGTCTCCAGTGTTGAGAGTCCATGGGGAGTCGAGCCGATAGAAGAGACGAGAAGGCTTTGAGCTGGAACAGTCCACACTGAGCAGAGATGGGACTCCTGGCTGAGTTGAAGTCTGATCCTACTTTTGTGAAAAGAAAGGACTGAAGATACCAAACTTAAATCACAGAAACTCTTACCATCTCACAGAGCCACTGATGGGTGGGTGACTCAGCCAGCAAGATGGCTCACGGAGCAAAGACACTTCTGCAAGTCTGAAAGTTTGAGTTCAATCCCTGGGACCCACATAGTGGACAGAAGTGAATGTACCTTGGGGAGTTGTCCCCTCAGCTCCAAGTACACACATGTATACACATGCACACACATGTACACACACAAGCAGGTGTGTATGCATGCACAAACACACACTCGAAAATAAATGTTTTTTTTTTTAAAAAAAAATCTACTCTAAGGGACAATGACTAAGTAAGGTACCTGCCATGTGAGCACAAAAACATGAATTTGATCCCCAAATGGTGGGAATAGAGGTGCACACTTTTCATTCCAGTGCTGGGGAGGCTGACATCTGAGGATGCCTGGGGCTCACAGGCCAGCCAGTCTAGGCTCAGCAGTGAGCCCCAGGCCAAGAAGAACTTATCTCAGAAAGGAAGGTGGACAGCGGCTGAGGAAGGACAGCCAAGATTGATGTCTGGTTCCCACACACCAGCACGTGTCACACCCACACACTTCTCTCTGATCAGCCATTTCTGGAAGTCAGGTACATGTTTAGATGATGATGGGGTTGGGCATGGCTAGAGCAGAAGGATCTCAGGGGCTGAGTTTCTCTCCTGGGTTCAGATTCTTCACCCAGCCTAGGAGGCCAATGCAGGTACAGCCAAGTTGGGCAACAGCACCCCGGTGGTCCCATCTAGAGGCACTGCCACCAAGCTCACGGTGGGTGACCACAGCGGATGGAGGCCTTATGAAAGAGCCCCAGAGGAGCCAGCAGGTGGCAATGGCTAGAGCCTTCCTGAGCTGAGCTGCTCCAGGGTCTCCCTGAGTGACAAGCACCTGCAGTCACCTGACACTTGCTCAGAGCAGACACCAGGGACTTCCAAAGTGCTTCAGCACTCTTACGTCTGTAACTGCACTTCCGAGATGGCCACTCACAACTTAGCTTGTTGTCCTCTGTAAAAAGGTTCTTGCTACATAGAGAATACAAGACTAATGCATGTGTGTCCTAAATAGAGTCCTTCATGAGACATGTGGGAGAGCACCTGAAGGAGAGACAGAACCCATCCACAGAGGGTACAACCCAGCACAGCTGTGAGCTCTAGGAGACATGCTGATACCCACAAGGTGACTGCAGCCCACACATGCAACAAAGTGAACAAGGAGGTCTTGTGAGAGCAATAAGGTTGTGAAAATCCCAGTGCTGGGGCAGGTGACCTCCCTAGGAAGGCCCTAAAACAACTGTCATAGCTGTTGGTCACATTGAAAGACTGGATGGGGAGGCTGGACTGCTGAAGATATCACACGCTTTGGTTGCAAGACTTGGAAAAGTAAGGATAGGAGCCGGGCGTTGGTGGCGCACGCCTTTAATCCCAGCACTCGGGAGGCAGAGGCAGGCAGATCTCTGTGAGTTTGAGACCAGCCTGGTCTACAAGAGCTAGTTCCAGGACAGCCTCCAAAGCCACAGAGAAACCCTGTCTCGAAAAACCAAAAAATTAAAAAAAATAAAAAAAAAGTAAGGATAGGACTGAGCAAAAGTGTACCTGCCCAGATGCACGCCTATAAAACAGGTGCTCAAAAAGCAGAGGCAAGAGGATCTTTGTGAGTTCAAGGTCAGCCTGGTCTACATACCCTGTCTCCATTAAAAAACAAACACACAAACAACAACAAAAATAAACTGTCCCCTCCATGAGGGCTCACTCTTGCAGTGCCACAAGGCGGTACTCAGGGTGCTGGGGGGAGCATGACCCAAGGTCCTCAAGTTTATGACGGCAGTGCCAGGCAAGACCTGTCTATCAGCTGTTGAGTCAGTGGTGTAAGTGGTCAGAGGTAGAAACCGCCTCCTGAGTGGACTTAAGGCCCCTCCACAGAGGACATTCATAACTGCTACTTTGAACTTACACAAATCCCAGGGCGGGGGTGGGGGAGTGGGGGGTGGGAAGGATCAGGCTTGAGGAAATCGAGAGCTGTGGCTTTGGTAAATGATGTGAACAAATGGCCAAAGTGCTGCCCAGCATTTGTATTTATGACTGTGAGCTGTCACCCACTCTGGGGTGGGCTCTGGTCATCAGCTGTCTTTTAGTTACTTCTACTTCTGTAAGTGTCCCCAGTAAACTTATTCGTTCTCCAGGTTGGACTTAGGTTCTGGTTGTACCTTTGTCACTGGATCCCTATCTGGGGTGAGAGGTCTACTCACATCTCCCTGGCAATGGTGCCATACAACAGCTTGCTCCCACCCAGCTAGCTTTCCCACACATCCCAAGACCACTCAGGCACCTCCAGTTCACAGTGGGCTGAGCCCTCCACATCAATAAATAATCAAGACAATTCCTCAAAACTGATTTCTCTCTTCCCAGGTGGCTTGGGTTGTGTCAAGCTGTCAATTAAAACTAACTAGGACAAAGCACTTGTTGTTCTTTCTTGAAGGGGACCTGAGTTTGGTCCCCAACACTCACATCAGGTTGCCTCACAACCCTCTCTTAACTCTAGCTCCAGAGAATCAATGCCCTCTTCTTTCTACCTATCTCTGTAGGCACCAAGGCACTCGTGGGTCGTCACAATACAGATGCACATATACATACAAATGGGAGGGTCTCTGAGCCAACCATCTGCTCGGGACTTGCAAAACCAGTTCCATCCCCAGAATGACAAAAAACTTAAAACATTGAAACCAACAAAAGAAAACCTTACCGAAGACAATTTTCCATGGTCAATCATGCTGACTTTGGTGCTGGTGAGCTGGTGATTCCTATTTGTTTCTTCTTCTCTAGAAGAGTCCATCAAGCTTCCAAGCAATGCTTTAATTTCCTCTTCATCACTGTCGGGAGCATCACATTTTCTAGCAGGTTCTTTCTGCCTGGGTGGTGGGATGTGCTTCCCTTTCTCCACTGTGGGCACCGGGGACCTAGCCTCAATGGATGGCTCTTTCTTCTTAAGAAACCTGCTACCTTTCCCATTTTGCCCATTGCTCTTTGTTGTGGGGGTTTTACAGACTTGTTTCTGGAAGGTTCTGTGTGGATGTTCAGAAGGAGCTGCAGATGCTGCATCTTTCCCCTTTGGAAGATGCAGCTCTGTGGTCTTCGAGTCAGACTCTGTGTCAGACAAAGCCATGGATGTCTGCTTCCGACTCCGGATCTTGGTTTCAATCTGGGCCAGCTTCCTAAGGGCCTCATTGGCTCTGGTTTTGGAGGTGATGGTGGGAGGCCTCAAGCCCAACCTTGGCCCCTTCCCTAGCATGGCCTCCTCTTTGGACATCAAATATTTCTCATCCATCCTTTGGTTTCTCTTTAGGATTCGGTTCTGCCCGGGTGTCACTTGGCCAAGACTTTGGGCTTGTATGTTTCTTATGTCTTCCATCCGTGAGTCCTCTAAGAACATATCACTGAAGTCAAAAACACCACGAGGAGGGCCAATGAGCCTTCTTGTGGAAGCCATTCTAGGAAAACCAAGGTTGCATTTTTAGTTTTTTAAAGTACTTACTTTGTTTACTTTGTTTATTTTTTGTTTCATCTTTCTTTTCCAAGACAGGGTTTTTCTGTTTAGCCCTGGATGTCCTGGAACTTACCAGGCCAGCCTTGAACTCAGAGATTTGCCTGCCTCTGCTGGGATTAAAGAAGCATCACCACTACCTGTCTAGAAGTCTTTCTTTCTTTCTTTCTTTCTTTCTTTCTTTCTTTCTTTCTTTCAGATTTATTATGTATATGTCATTCTTCCTCATGCATCCATGAAGGCCAGAAGATGGCGCCAGATCTCATAACAGATGGTTGTGAGCCACCATGTGGGTGCTGGGAATGGAACTCAGGACCTCTGGAAAAGCAGCCAGTGCTCTTAACCACTGAGCCGTCTCTCCAGCCCCCTAAAAGTATTTCTTTTAGTCAGCTGTGATGCCACACACCTTTAATCCACGGAGCCATCTCTCTAGCTCCTCTTTTTTTTTAAAAAAATTGTTTTAAAGATTTGATTACATTTTATTTAGTGTGTGTTCACACCTGTGGAGGTCAGAAGACAAACAACAGAACATTTGGTTCTCCCCCTCACTGGCTCCTTTCCATTGTGCCATCTCACTGGTCCAGCACGGCTTCTTAAGAGATTCCCTTCCGTTCCTCTCCTGCATTCCAAAGCGCCCAAGTGGCAGAAGACCATACTGACTGCTAAGAGTTTGAACACACATTAACAAAAGAAAGGAAAAAAGAAAGAAAAAGATACAGGTGATAGACCTGGAGTTACTATGTAAGCCATTCCAAAGGGGCCCAAGTGAAATGGAAATGAAGGCACTGCTGCATAGATCATTCACAAAATACAAAACTGGGAAACAAGCCAGATGTCCAGGAACCACTGTGAATCGGAGAGCAGGGAATGCAGAAGGTAGGATACTATTCAACCTGAAAAGCGAGGCAAGGGCACTGGTTCACTGCCCACAACGACCCGAGTTTACTCTGACAACCCATGGTGGAAGGAAGGAGAGAACTGATTCCTGTAATTTGTCCTCTGACCAAACAAACAAATGTAAAAACTTTTACTGTATATACTTTTAAAGAAGTTTAATATATTCACGAGCACGGTGGAGCACGCCACGACCACAATCTCAGCACCTGGAAAGTGCTGCAGCCTCGATGACACAGGGAGCTCCAGGCCAGCCTGGGTGTGGGCTACCGGAGACGCGGTCTCAGACGACTGACAAAACACACAAAGGAGCTAAGCATGCCACACTGCCGCCGCTCGGTTTCCTCCCCTTTTTGAGCAAGCCCTACGGGATCACGTTCTTGCGCCCTCCAGACCGGGAAACTAAGGCTCGGGAACGGAGTTCCCTTCCCCGCACTACCCCGCTAACCCAGGTGCTCACTGTGAGGTCAGCTCAGTACCAGCGTTGATCTCTTCCCGCATTGCCCTGCCGCTACGACAGCCACGGGCTTCGGCCGCAAAGCAAAGGCCCGGGGATGCCGTTGCCCCAGGAGACCGCTCCAGTGCAGTGGGAGACTACATCTCCCGTCGGACACCGCGCTCCGCCCACCAATGAGCGCCTCAGGTCACAATCGCGGGGCGTCACGGGAGCCGTAGTTCCAGCGCGTCCACTCAGGGGCCCTCAGGTCACAATCGCGAGGCATGACGGGAGTTGTAGTTTCTGGGTCGTGTCCGGTGAGCCGGGCAGACGCGGGAGAGCAGAAGAGCGGGAGTCGCGCATGCAGCCATGGCCCGGGCTCGAGTGTCGCTCTGGGCCATCTGTGTGCTGCGCGTGGCGCTGGCCACTGTGTACTTCCAGGAGGAGTTTCTAGACGGAGGTGAAAGCGATGGTTGCGATGGGCGGAGGTCTTGTCCACCGGCCGTGCTCCTGATGGAGAGCATTTGCCGGCTAATCCTCCTGTCTCCCCACAGAGCGCTGGAGGAACCGCTGGGTGCAGTCCACCAATGACTCCCAGTTTGGCCACTTCAGAGTCTCGTCCGGGAAGTTCTATGGGCATATAGAGAAAGACAAAGGTTAGTGTAGAGTCTGGAGCAAACAGACACCCTGACAGCGCACCCACCGCTCAAGCCAGGTACTGAGGCACATGCCACACCTTGTTTAGGTTTCCGTTAGTTTAAAATTGGTTGGGGAGCCAGGCGGTGGTGGCGCACACCTTTGATCCCAGAGGCAGGTGGGTCTCTGAGTTCGAGGCCAGCCTGGTCTACAGCGTGAGTTCTAGAACAGGCTCCAAAACTACACAGAGGAAAAAAAAAATGGTTGGGGATATTTTGCTTTTAGTTTTTGAGACAGTCTCATGTAGCCCAAGATGTTCCTAACTCCCAGCAGTCCTCCTGGTGCAGCCTCTCAAGTGCTGGTTCCTTTTTATGTATCCTATGTATTTTTGGGGGGCAGGGGCTGTGTACCCTGAGCCCTGGAATGACAGCCAAGGTGCTCAGGAGTCTCCCTGAGTCCTGGAATGACAACTGGACCAACAAGAACGACCGTTTGGGCCTTTGCAGTAGTAGCCCAAGATCACCTCACTTCACGAAAATTAGAACAAGACTGTGGCACACAGTTATGAGGAAAATCACAAGTTCAAGACCAACCTGGCTATCTAGAGCTCTGGGCCAGCCTAAGAAACAGCCATCTCTTGTCACAAAACAAAAAAAAGGGGACAATCAAAATGAAAACTGGCCCCAGCAAGATGGCTCAGCAGGTAAAGGGGCTTGTGGCCAATCTGGGTGACCTGAGTTTGAGCCCCAGAACCCACAGGATGGAAGGAGAGAACCTATGCCTACACATTGTCCTCTAACCTTGACACATTCTACAGCACCACAGAATAAATAAATAAATGTAATTTTTATTTTATTTCTTTTCTTGAGATAGGGCCTCTCTTTGTAGCCCTGGCTGCCCTGGAACTCGCTGAGATCTCCCTACCCAGCCTCTGCCTATTGAGTACCAAGATTAAAGGCATGCACCACCATAACTGGATAATAAATATAAACTTTAGCTGGATGATGGTGAAGCATGCCTTTAATCCCAGCACTCGGGAGGTGGAGGCAGACAATCTCTTATGAGTTTGAGGCCAGCCTGGTCTACAGAGCGAGTTCCAGGACAGCCAGGGCTACACAGAGAAACCCTGTCTCAAAAAACAAAGAAAGAAAACTGTCTCTAAAATAAATAAATAAATAAACAAAAATTAAATAGATATTAGCAGGAGGATTAAAAGGTCAAAGTCATCCTTAGTTACATAGCAAGTTCAAGGACAATCTGGGATACGCAAGAGCTTGTCTGTAGAAAAAAAGCTGGTTTATCTGAGACAGGTTCTCTCTAGGAAACCAGGACTAGCCTGGCACTCCACAGCCTTCTGCCTCAGCAGCACTATGCCTGGTTCACAGGGGTGAGCCACTACGCTGGGAAGTTTTTATTGAAACATCTGCAACACAGATGAAACACAGTCACAGCTACTCATTTGCATATCCCTTGGATGTTACAAAGTAGTCAAAGAATTGAGGCGGAGACCCGGTGACCCACTGGGTCTTAGACACCCACGGTGGAGAGGGGGTTGGGACTCAGTCTTGCCTAGTGTGCACAGCCTCAGCATTACAGAAGCTGGGTGCGAGGATAGCAGGAGGGAGGTAGAGGAAGCAAGGCCAGAAGTCCTGGCTAAGAAACCAGCACTTGGGAGGGAGAGGCAGGCCATCTCTGTGAGTTTGAAGCCAGCCTGGTCTACAGAGCGAGTGCCAGGACAGCCAGGGCTACACAGAAACCCTGTCTTAGAGGGAGGGGGGAAACTAGTCATAGTAATATAAAATAATTTAAAAGGCAGAAACAAAACCCCTCTAGCTTTAGCACTGAAGTGGTGAAAGGAGCCAGCTATGGCATTAGTGAGCCAGAGGGTGTGGCTGCTATCTGCCCATTGTGGTTTTCTGTCCTGCCAAAACCCTGTTTAGTAAGAACAGCAGCCCAGGCCCGGTGACTGAGGATCTGGAAATCTGGACTCCCTGCATGGTCTCCAGGAACCATGACTTAGCAGTTACAGGTGGAAAGATACAAGGAATTTAAACAGGTGGAAGGTGGCAGGAGAGAATGGGGTGCTTGGACACAGAAGTGGGGGATTGCCTGGCCCTTGAGACTGCCTGGCTGCTGGGGTAGAGGTGGGCTGGGGCTCTGAATCCCATGTGTGGGGGGGGAGCCAGCTTGGAGTTGAGGGCTTAGATGCGCGTTGGCTGTTGAGATGGGCTATTGAGCTTGGTACCAAGCCTGATGCCATGGGTTTGAACCCTAGAACCCATATAGTTGTAGGAGAAACCTGATTCTCACAAGTGGTGCTCTGACCCTCACATGTGTGCAGTGAGGGTCACTCACATGCTCCCCTCATCCTAACACACATACAAAATATTTTAAAAATCGAAAGAGCCAGGTGTGATGGTGTACATCTTTGACCCCAGCACATGGGAGGCAGAGGCAGGCAGATATTTAGGATAGCCAGGTCTATGTAGAGAGACTGTCTCAAATAAAACAAAAGAAACAAAAAGAAAAAAATGAAAGAAAAGACCAAGTTTTGGGTATTTGGGGGTTGTTTGGTTGGTTGCTTGATTTGTTGGTTTTCGGTTCTGTTATTTTGAGACAGGGTCTACCTATGTAGCCCTCACAGCCTGGACTTGCTGTGTAGACTAGTCTGGCTTCAAACTCCCAGTGATCTGCCTGTCTGCACCTTTCCAGTTATGGGGTTTAAGACACAAGCCACTTCAACCAGACATTAATTTTGGATTTTAAGTTACTTATTTTATTTATGTGTAGAATGTGAGGCTTAGATGTGTGTTGGCTGTTGAGATGGCTTGCATGTTTGTGCACTGTGTGGTGCCTGAAGAAATCAGAAGAGAGCATTGGATGCCCTGGAACTGGAGTGACAACCTTTCCCAACCTGTGGGTCCTGGAAATCAAAGCCAGGTCTTCTACAAGAGCAACCAGTGCTCTTAGCTCTGAACCATCTCTCCAGCCCTTTGTTTTTGTTTTTGTTTTTGTTTTTTGCGTTTTTTGAGAGAGGGTCTCAATATGTATCCCTTATTGGCCTGGAATTCATCATCCATCTGCCTCACCCCCCAGAGTGCTAGGATATGACACACACCTGTACAGCTAGCTACACTGCCTTCAGGTAACAAGGGAAAATAAATACATCTGGAACTGGTTATTATGGCTCACACTTGCCATAGCATTCTGTCAGTGAAGGCAGGAGGATGAGAAGTACAAGTCATTTTTCCTGTGCTGACAAGCTTGGGCCATCAGAGACAATGGACCCACAATTGAAAGATTGCCTCAATAGTATTGGCCTGTAGAGGAGCCCAAGAGGCATTTTCTTAGTGACTGAATTGGGAAGTCATTGTGAACAATGGCACCCCTGGAGTGGTGGTCCTGGGGTATATAAGAGTGCAGGCTGGTGGCACACGTACGCCTTTAATCCCAATACTCAGGAGACAGGCAGGCAGAGATCTGTGAGTTTGAGGCCAGCGAGTCTACAAAGTGAGTTCCTGGACAGTCTCCAAAGCTACAAAGAGAAACCCTGTCTTTCAAAAAAACAAAAACAAAAATAAAATAAAATAGATTAAATTTTAAAAAGGTGCAGGTTGAGCAAGCCATGGGGAGAAAGCCAGGAGGCAGCCTCTCTCCATGGTTCTGCTTCAGCTCCTGCCTCTAGGACCCTGCCCCGACTTCCCATCATGGTGGACTATGAGCTGGAAGGTGAAGTAAACCTTTTTCTCCTCAAATGGCTTTTGGTCATGGTGTTTACCACAGCAACAGAAACTCTAAGATAATTGGCTAAATGAGGAGTTTTAGGCCAGCCTAGGCTACATGAGACCCTGTGTCCAAAAAAAAAAAAAAGTTGTTTGTTTTCTTCAGTAGCTATACGACCTTTGTTGTATATTCTTGCCTCATCAACATTAAGGTAGCAAAATTAAGCTTTCCCATGTTACATCTAGAGGTGTGTGTGGTATAGGCACATGTGTATACACTGAAGAGACCAGAGAGGACACCTGTGTCCTCTCTGTCACTCTCTACCTTATTCCCTGAAAACGGTCTCCACTGAACCTAGAGTCTAGGTAGTGGCCAGTGAGCCCCAGACATCCTCCTGTCTCCACCCCAAATGCTCACGTACACAATGAAGTCAAAGGCATGTGTAGCTGCTACATCTAGCTCTTTTTTTTTTTTCCCCGAGACAGGGTTTCTCTGTGTAGTTTTGGAGCCTATCCTGGCACTCGCTCTGGAGACCAGGCTGGCTTCGAACTCACGGAGATCTGCCTGCCTCTGCCTCCCTAGTGCTAGGATTAAAGGTGTGTGCAACCAACGCCCGGCCCACATCTAGCTTTTTTTTAAATGATCACAGGGGCTTGAAACTCATGGTCTCTTGCCTCCACCTCAAGGAGGACTCTCACACTCTGAGCCATCTCTCCAGCCCCTGCTTGTGTGTGTGTGTGTGTGTGTGTGTGTGTGTGTGTGTGTGTGTGTGTGTGTGTGTGTGTGAGTGTGTGTGTGTGTGTACTTGCTAAGACACACATGTGACAAAGGACAATGTGTGAAAGTCAGTTCTCTCTGTCTACCATGTGGGTCCTGAGGACCCCGCTCAGACTTTGACCTGCTGAGCCATCTTACTAGCCTGTTGTGTTGATTTAGAGGTGGCTTCATGTAGCCCAGGCTGGTGTCAAAGTGCCATGCAGCTGAGGTTGACCTCAAACTCCTGACCCTCCTGTCACCTCCCAAGTGCTTGGATATATACCACCACTCCCACTATATATGGTGCTAGGGATGGAGCCCCAGGAATCATGTCCACTAGTTGAGCTTCCAAGTGAGCCGTATCCCCAGGTTAGTAATTTTATAACCTAAAGTATAGCCGTGGTGGGATTGAGGATGGGATCCAGAGGGAGAGCCAGTGCTGAGCATGTGCCAAGTCCTGTGTTCTATCTGTACCCAATATTAAAAAACAAAACAAAACAACAAAAATGACCCTTTTGGGTGTGGTGGCACACACCTTTAATCCCAGCACTCCAGAAGCAGAGACAGGGCATCTCTGAGTTCGAGGCCAGTGTGGTCTACATGGTAAGTTCCAGGATAGCCAGGGTTACACAGTGAGACCCTTTCTCAAAACAAAACAAAACAAAACAAAACAAAACAAAGCAACAACAAAAACCTAGCAAGAATGTATTTTTGTAAAGTGTATGTGGGGGGGCGTGATACTGTAGTGGGGGCACAAGTGTCATGATGTGCAAGTAGAAATTAAAAGACAGCTTTTGGGCGTTGCCCCTTTTTCCATGGCATGGGTCCCCAAGGATCTAATTCAGGTCATCAGGCTTGGCTGCAAGCGCCGTCACCCACTGAGCCATCTCACTGGCCCTGGCAAAGGAGGCATCTTAAGTACAAGGCATCTGGGTGTGTGAGGCATAGGTTCCTGGCAGCAGAGAACTTAGTGATGAACTTGGTGCACACTGCAACTGCTCTGTGCAAGCAGGACCTCTGTTATTGGGGTCCACCGGGGACTTGAATTTGAGGTCCCAGCAAGTTTCTGAGTGCAATGCCGTTGTGACTCCAACTTGCTCACTTTCTGTTGGAAGGCCTGCAGACAACCCAGAACAGCCGATTCTACGCCATCTCTGCGAGCTTCAAGCCATTCAGCAATAAAGGGAAGACTCTGGTGATCCAGTACACAGTGAAGCACGAACAGAAGATGGACTGTGGTGGTGGCTACATCAAGGTGTTCCCCTCTGACCTGGATCAAAAGAATATGAACGGAAAGTCTCAGTACTACATCATGTTTGGTGAGTTCAGCCAGGGACACTGAGGCTCTGCTGACAGAACTAACTGAGCAGTATTGAACCCATCTGGCCCAAGGTTTGTAGCACTGTTCAGCCAACCAATGCAGGCTGAGTATTCTCGGGACTAAGAATCATGAAGCTGAAGGGCTCTGAATCTGAACCTGACTTTTAAAATAAGTTTATTTATCCATTTAATTTATGTGGCTGTGTGTGCAGCATGTACATGCAGATGACTGGGGACCAGAAGAGGTTGTCAGTTCCCCTGGAACTGGAGTTACAGGTGGTTGTGAGCTGTCAGTGGATGCTGGGAACAGAACCTCTGCAAGAACAGCCCCACTCTTTATGGAGGAGCCATCCCTGAAGCTCCAGTAACTTGGAGTCAGTTCTTTCCTTCCTCTGCTTGAGTTCTGGGACTTGAATTCAGCCCTTCAAGCCTGATGGTAAGTGCCTTTACTTGCTGAGCCATCTCACTGGTTCTGAACATGGCTATGTGTTGAAACCCAGGGCCTTGTAAACACTCTAACTCTGAGCTACAACCTCAGCCCTGAAACTTGTTGAGTGCTGAGACCACAATGAGCCAGCCACACACCTGCATTCACACACATACACAAACATCACACACATAAAAAATATATACATATATACATATATACATGTTTGATTTTTCTTTTTGGGGCATGGTGGTAAATCCTGCCTCCCCAGCACCCAGGAGGAGAGGCAGGAGGATTGGGAGAACATGATGCCAGCCTGGCTAAATAACAAGACATTGCCTCCTAAGATTGAAAACAGTGATGACGTTTGGGATTTCAGTGGGTGTTGTGGAGGTTTCTTGTCCCACCAGGTCCCGCTGCTGTTGAGCCCCAAGTAAACACATGGATGCTATATTAATTATAAAACTGTTGGCTGATGGCTAGGGCTTCTTACTGGCTAGCTCTGTCTTAATTATTAACTAATTTATACAAATCTATGTATTTCCATGTGGTCTTATCTTACCAGAGAACACCTGGCATGTCCTTTCTTCCCAGTCCCTACATGGAGTTGCTCTCCTAGTCTCTCTCTGCCTACCTTCCCGAAAATTCTCATCTCCTAGCCCTGCCTATCTTTCTGCCTCTACTGGCTACTGACCAAACAGTGTTTTATTCATCAACCAAAAAGAGAAACATATATACAGAAGGACATCCCCCATCAAGTAGAGACACTGGATAGGTGAAGTCAACACATGTATGTCCCAAAGTGACAAATTCTGGCTTCTGAAACAAGCCCAGACTGTCAGGTAAGGGACAGTGGGCTTTCTGATCACTTTTAAAAGTATGGTAAAGCTTGAGCAATTCCAAGTGTAGGCTGGGAAGCTTGAAAGATTCCAAGTGTGGGCTGGGCCCAGGCTCAATTGCTAGTGTGCCTGCCTAGCATGCCTGCTTAGCATGCAAAAAGCCCTGGGCTCCATTGCCAGACCTCATAAAGCAGGCACCATCCCAGTTTTTAGGAGGTAGAGGCAGTTCAAAGTCATCTTTAGCTACAGAGTTCGAGGCTAGCTTGGGCTACAATGACTCCCTGTCTCAAACCCCTCCAAAAGTGTAGAAAATAAAATAAAGATTGGCGATGACTCAAGGGGTAACTATAAGTTCAAATCCCCAAAACCCACATAAAAAGTCAGACATGGCTGTGTGTACCTGCAGTTCCAACACAGGCAGACCCTGGGAGCGCCTCAGGCTGACCAGTCTAGCTGGAAGGACTGCTCAGTGAGGGTCCCTGTCTCAAAGGCATAAAATGGCGATTGAGGGCCAGGTGGTGGTGACTCACACCTTTGATCCCAGCACTTGGGACACAGAGGCAGGTGGATCTCTGTGAGTTTGAAGCCAGCCTGGTCTACAGAGTTCCAGGACAGCCAGGGCTACACAGAGAAACCCTGTGTTGAAAAAACAAAACAAAAAAGCAAAAGACAAAGCAGTACAAAATGCCTTAACTCTTTGTTCTTTTTAAAAATTTTATTTTATTTTTTTCTATAATTTTTATTTGAATTAAATTAAAACACTGAAATGAGTGTTTATTTTAAAGAACATATGTATTTGGGGGCTGGAGAGACAGCTCTTTCTGCTCTTGTGGAGGGCTCCTGTTAAGCTCTCAGCACCACGGTGGGGTGGTTCATAGTCACCTGGAACTCCAGATCCAGGGGATCTGACTCCTCCTTTTGGCCACCACAAGTACCTGCACACACACACACACACACACACACACACACACACACACACACACACACACACACACACACACACACAAAATAATCTTTTAAAAATTATTTATGCAAGGCATGCATGGGCCGTGGTATACATGTGGAGGTTAGAAGGCGAGGTGCAGCAGGGGCTCTCTCCCTCCACCTTGTGTTCCCCAGGACCTGAGCCAGGTCCTCAGCCTGGACAAATGACATCTCCTTCTGAGCCATCTTCACCTCATTCTTTTGCTCTTTGAGTCGGGAGCTGGATATGCTCTCTGGGCTGGGATTGGTGGTCTTCCTGCCTCAGCCTCTCCACACTGTGACCACAGGACTGGACACTTGTTTCCTAGTGTGTGTTGCTTCACAGCTGGGGCCATGGTAACTGGCAGGAGGGATAGTCACCAGACCTTTGTTTCTGTCTTCTGGTGAAGTCAGAGTGTCCCGAACAGACGTATTTGCTCCCTGTGTTTGAGGGCAATGCTTAGCCTAGGGTTTCTGTATGCTGATGCAGTCTGGAAGAAAGTTGAGAGCACTTAATTGTTTTTTAGGACCTGATATTTGTGGATTTGATATCAAGAAAGTTCATGTTATCTTATATTTCAAAAACCAGTATCATTCAAATAAGAAGACAATCAGATGCAAGGTAAGCACCCTCTTCCTCCCTCTCTCCCTTCCTGCCTTCCTTCCTTCCTTCCTTTCTTTCTTTCTTTCTCTCAGTGTGTGTGTGTGTGTGTGTGTGTGTGTGTGTGTGTGTGTGTGTGTGAGTGCAGTACCCACAGAAGTCAGAATAGGGTGTTGAATCCCCTGGAGCCACCTGACATGGGTGCTGGACACCAAACTCTGGCCTCTGTGAGAGCTGATGCACTCTTAACCACTGAACTATCTCTGCTGCCCCACTTTTCTTTCCCTTCAGTTCATCTCACTGCATGGCCCAAATGGCCTCAAAACCCATGATCCTCCTCTTTCAGCCTCCCAGACATGCCTGATGAATGTGAATAAGACAGGGCATGGGGGCTCATACTTAAACCATAAGGCTATAGCCTGCAAGTCAGCCTGTATTGAAATTTCCTGTTCTATTGCTGTGACAAGACACCAAGGCTGGGTGGTGGTGGAGCACGCCTTTAATCCCAGCCCTTGGGAGGCAGAGGCAGGCAGATCTCTGTGAGTTTGAGACCAGCCTGGTCTACAGAGCGAGTGCCATGACAATCTCCAACGCTACAGAGATACCCTGTCTCGAAAAGCAGAGAGAGAGAGAGAGAGAGAGAGAGAGAGAGAGAGAGAGAGAGAGAGAGAGGCTGGATTATGGTTTCAGAGCTTTGTTCCATTGTCAGCATGGTGGGAACAAGGCAGCATGCAGGCAGACATGATACTGGAGAAGGAACTGAAAGCTATATCCTGATTTGCAGGCAGTGGGAAGAGACCCACAGTGGGCCTGGTTTGGGCATTTGAAATCTCAAAACCCACCCCTCCTCCAAGTCCATAGCCTCCCCATCATTCTAATCATTCAAATATGTGAACCTTTGGGTGGCCATTCTCATTCAAACCACCATATTCTGCCAAACTACTTAACCCATGGCACTGGGACTACAGGGCTCAGAGTGACACTGGAGCTAGAGGGCTTTGTGGGTTTGTCTCCATATTAAGACAAGGGCTCATGTAACCCAAGCTGGCCTTAAACTCACTGTGTATCCAAGGATGACCTTGAATTCCTGATCTTCCTGCTTCTAGCTCCCAAATGTCTGGTTAACCAGAGTGAGCCACCACACCAACATATTGATTTGGTTTTTAAGACATACAGTAGCATAAGGCAGGTTGAGGCAATGCTATTGGAGCAGGCTACCTGGCCAGCCAGATCAGTGACTCTGAGTTCAGAGAGACACTGCCTCAGTGTGGAAGGTGGAGAGCGATCAAGGAAGACACGTGACCGCAGCCCCTGGTCTCTACTTGCAGGTAGGCACATGCATACATACAGGTACCTCTGTACACATATGCACTGTACATATACACACAGAAAAAAGCAATGTCCAGGGGCTGGAGAGATTGTTCAGTGGTTAAAGCACTGGCTGCTCATGCAAAGAACCTGGGTTTGCCCACAGCTCCCACATGGAGGCTCACAACCACCTGTGACTCCAATTCCAGGGGTCAGAAACCCTCTTCTGGCCTTCATAGGCACCAGGCATGAATTTATTTATTTATTTATTGGCAGGGATTCATTATGTAGCCCTGGTTAGCTTGGAACTCATAGTATAGCCTTGAACTCACAGAGATCTCTCTTCCTCTGTCTCCCGAGAGCTGGGATTAAAGGTATGTACCATCACACCTAGGAAAATAGCAGCTTTTAGTCAGCTATACAAGGCTGCTTTCTGCATGCTTTTAAAAACATTTTTGCTGACCAGGCAGTGGTGGCGCTCGTCTTTAATCCCAGCACTCAGGAGGCAGAGGCAGGTGGATCTCTGTGAGTTCGAGGCCAGCCTGGTCTACAGAGCTGTCCAGTTCCAGGACAGTCAGGGCTGTTACATAGAGAAACCCTGTCTGGAAAAAAAAAGTGTTCTTTCCACTCAAAGGCAGGGAAGATTTCCCAAGAAGGTGAGAGCATGAGGTCCCATGTGGCATGGTGAGTTGACGGGAGTCCTCCAGCCACATGTCACAGAATAGTTTTCACCAGCCTGAATATTATGGCTTTCCCACAGCCTGCTGCCAAAGGACACTCCTCTGCCTGCTTCTTCATATTGGCAAGGAGCTAGTAACAGTGAAGAGCCTTTTAGAAGCTGAAGACTAAGGCAATAGAGATGGCTCAGGGGTTGAGTGCAGAGGACCCGAGTTCTGATCCCATCACACATGTCAGGTGGCTCACAATTGCCTTACCTCATTATGTGGCATCCAACACCTTCTTCTAGCTTCCACAGGCATCTGTATGCATGAGTTTGTGCACTCCAACACACACACACACACACACACACACACACACACACACACACTGACACACATACACACACTTACAGGGGCACACACACACACACACTCTAACACACTGACACACACACACACACACACACACACACACACACACTGACACACATACACACACATACAGGGGCACACACACACACACACACTAACACACTGACACACACACACACACACACACACACACACAAACACTGACACACACACAGGGCCCTGTACACATGCACTAGACTCACTCTGGAGACCAGGCTGTCCTCTAACTCACCTGCCTCTGCCTCCCTAGTAGATTAAAGGTTTGTGCTCCTTGCACACACATTTATTACAAAATGAGTCTAAGAAAGAGGGTTTGATAAGATGGTTCAGTGGGAAGAAACACCAAACCTGACAAGCTGAGGTTGAACCCTGGACCCCACATGGTGAAAGGAGAGAATCAACTTCCAAAAGTTCTGGTCTGTTCTGACCTCCATCTAAGGATGCATATGTGTGCACTCATGGGTACACACTGCTACTAAACATAATTTTTTGTCATAAAGACCCTCCAACTCTGAGGACTATGTTTCTAGCCTAGATTGTCATGCTGGAAAGTTAGAGAACAATCCTCACATGACCATTGGCTCCCAGCTCCCTGTCAGGAATCCAGGTTCACAGCTGAGTTTCCCCTCAACTTTCCAGCTGTGAAAACCTGGAGATGGGGCAGTCAGATGGCTTGCTGCCAAATCTGAACACCTGAGTTCAATTCCTGGAACTCGCATGGTAGAAGGAGAAAACCCAAAAGTCCTCTGACCTCCATCTACCAAATAAAGTGTAGTAAAAAGAAATATGGAGAAATATCGAAGAGGCCTAGAAAGACAAGTTGAAAACTTCATTTTTTAAAAACTTAGATAAAAAGATGACTTTGGCTGAGCAGCAGTGGTGCCCGCCTTTAGTCCCTACACTCGGGAGGCAGAGTCAGATGGATCTCTGTTAGTTTGAGACCATCCTGGTCTACAGAGTGATTTCTAGGACAGCCAGGACTGTTATACACAGAAACCCTGTCTCGAAAAACAAAAATAAGCCAGGATAGGCTCCAAAGCTACACAGAAAAACCCTGTCTCGAAAAACAAAACCAAAACCAAAAAATTGCTTTTTCGAGACCAGCCTGGTCTACAAGAGCTAGTTCCAGGACAGCCTCCAAAGCCACAGAGAAACCCTGTCTCAAAAAACCAAAAAAAAAAAAAAAAAAAAGAAGAAAAAGAAAAACCAAAATAAATAAAAGTCAGGGACTTGCACTGTAGCCCAGGCTGGCCAGAAACTCATGGTCTCCCTGCCTCAGCCTCCCAATTGCTAGGGCAGAGGCCTGTGCTTCCTCTAACTCCAACACACCCAGCTCTGTTTTATCCCTACTGTCTCCTACCCCAGTGTGTGTGTGTGTGTGTGTGTGTGTGTGTGTGTGTGAGAGAGAGAGAGAGAGAGAGAGAGAGAGAGAGAGAGAGAGAGAGAGAGAGGAGAGAGGAGAACTTGTGGGACTCATTTCTGTGCTTCCACCAATGTGGATCAATGTGGACCCTGGTGGCGAGTGCCTTCCCCCACTGAGCCATCTCCCAGCCCTGGCTCCTATTTTAAAGTATACATCTGAATACACAATAAAAGTGTGCCTCACTGTGGTTTCTGTGCAGGTCGATGGCTTCACCCACCTCTACACCCTGATTTTAAGGCCAGATCTTTCTTACGAGGTGAAAATTGACGGCCAGTCCATTGAATCTGGCAGCATTGAGTATGACTGGAACCTGATGTCACTGAAGAAAATGGAAAAGACATCAGCTGAGTCTAGGGACTGGGATCAGGTGGAAAGTGACAAAGCCCAGGTAGGTGAGCTGCAGCCTGGAAATGTGGTGAGAGTCCTTCTCCATGGCTGGCTTACACTGTATCATGGTCCACACAGACCTCTCACTGAACCCTGGACACACAACTTAAGGTATTGCAAAAGCAATTTTAGTGGGGTGTTTGTTTTTGACACAGAGTCTCACTGAGCAGCCTTTATCCTGACCTAGAATTTACTCTGGAGACCAGGCTGTCCTCAGACTCACAGAGATCCACCTGCCTCTGCCTCACAGGTGCTGGGATTTAAGGCGTGTGCCACCATTGCCTGGCTTAGCCTGCTTTCTTACAGAACCCAGGACCACCAGCCCAGGGATGGCATCAACCACAATGGGTTGGGCCCTCCCTCCCCATCAATCACTAAGAAAATGTGGGGCTGGAGAGACGGCTCAGAGTTCAAGAGCACTGGCTGCTCTTCCAGAGGTCCTGAGTTCAATTCCCAGCAACCACATGGTGGCTCACAACCACCTATAATAGGATTTGATACTCACTGTTGGCATGCCAGCGTGTGTGCAGAGTACTCATAAATACATAAAAATTATAAGAAAAAAGAATATTCCCTACAGGTTACCTACTACCCTAATCTTAGTAAAGAAATCTCTCTCTGTCTCTCTCTCTCTCTCTCTCTCTCTCTCTCTCTCTCTCTTCTCTCTCTCTCTCTCTCTCTCTCTCTTGTTTTTTGAGACAGGGATTTTCTTTGGCGCCCTGGCTGTCCTGGAACTCACTCACTCTGTAGACCAGGCTGGCCTCAAACTCAAAGATCTCAAAGATCCTCCTGCCTCTGCCTCCTGAGCGCTGGGCCACCATTACCCATCTATGGATATATTTTCTTAATTGAGTCTCCCTCCTCTCAGATGACCCCAGCCTGTGCCAACTTGACACAAAGGCATCCACACACTTGGAGACCATTCCAGTGGACAGGAAAGGGCATTGTGACAGGAGTTAGGGCTCTGCTCCGCTAATCTGTTACGTCCTGCCTGTCTGCTAGTGCCCACCAGCCTCTGGAGGCTATCTGGGCTCTGTCCCAGCCCCACTGGGCATATGTGCTCTCTAGGTTCCCCTGCAGTTTACACTAAAGCATTTCCTGGGGGTGGTAAGATGACTGCCAAGCAATGAGGACTTGGATTTGATTCCTGGAACCCACGAGGTGGAAGGACAGAACTGACTCCAGCAAGTTGTCCTCTGACCACCACCTGTGCACATATGCATAATAAATGTAATAAAAACATTTTACAAAAATTTCCTTCTTCCCAGTCTGCTTCTGGTGTCATGCTCTCCTTTCTATATTTGCAGGATTGGGAAAAGCACTTTTTGGATGCAGGCGCCAGCAAGCCAAGCGATTGGAACAGTGAGCTGGATGGGGACTGGCTGCAGAAGCCACCATACCAGGTGTGTGGCTTCTTCCTGCACTGATTCTGGGCCCTTGTGGTGGCCCTTGTCCCTGTCCCACCTGTAGTGTTAGAAGAGAATATTCTCAGTGTCACAAAGTAAAAGTAACCCGGCAAGGAAATTTCTTTTTGTGAAAAGGACACACTGTGTCCCAAGCCTGCTAGCAAGCACATGGGAGAAAGTTGGTTTAGTTTTTGTTCTGACACAGATGGTGCCTGTGTCTCAAGGGAACCTAATCATAGTCTTTTGAGGTTTGTTACTTTTGAAAGAGTTGATGCAAAGGAAAGGGGAAAGGGGCAGGTTGCTTCAGGCTATCAAGTTCCAGGAATTAGGGGCAGGGGCTTTTAATTTATTGATTTATTTATTATTTTGGTTTTTTGAGACCGCTTCTCTGTGTAGCTTTGGAGCCTGTCCTGGCACTTGCTCTGTAAACCAGGCTGGCCTCGAACTCATAGAGATCCTCCTGCCTCTGCCTCCCAAGTGCTGGGATTAAAGGCATGTGCCACCACCATCCCTCGGAAGGGTGCTTTTAATAAAAAAAAAATTAAACCAGATCAGGGAGGCTAAAAAATTTGCATGGAATTTTTACTAGTGGAGGAAATGAAAAGACTTGAATTCCTTTGCATAAAACTTTTATAAGTTGCAGAAAGATTTATGAATATTGGCCCTTGGTGGGCAAGTCACCTTTGATAGGAAAAAACAAACCAAAAAACAAACCAACCATTTCTGCTGCTTGTGACACATGCCTGGCAAGCATCTGCTTTTGCAGGATGGCCTGAAGGCTGAGGGCATAGATAAAGATGTGTGGCTCCACCGGGAGATGAAGCCTGCCAACTATCTGACTCAGTACGACCTCTCAGAGTTCGAGAACATTGGTGCCGTCGGTCTGGAGCTGTGGCAGGTGACTTGGCTTTAAGTTAGCTTTACTTTCATAGCTCTGGATTGAACCTTGCTGTGTAGCCTTGAAATCATGACCCTTTTGCTTCAGCTCCTGAGTGCTGTGATCCTAGGCATATGTCACTGTGGCTGGCAGATTTAATAACTTGAAGTTTAACAAAACCTGCTTGGTACACAAATGTTGTTGTACGTGTGTGTGTGTGTGTGGGGGGGGTGTTTAACATGTATGGGCAGAGGCCAGAAGATGTCTGGTGTCTAGTTATGCCACTCTGCCTTATTCCTTTGAGATAGGGTCTCTCACTGAACCTGCAGCAAGCCTGGTGTCCAGTGAACCCCTTGTCTGCACCTCCTGCCCCCCAAATACTGGAGTCGTAAGCACCTGTACAACCATGCCTGGCTTTTCACATGGGGTTGGAGATTTGAACTCAGGTCCTGAAAGCTTTCCCAGCAAGAGTTCTGTGTATTGTGTATGTACACATGTGTGCAAGTGTCCTTGGAGGCCAGCAGAGGGTGTCTGATCCCCTGCAGCTTGAGTTACAGGCTTTTGAGAGACACCTGGTGTAGATCCTATGAACTGAACTCTGCTTCAGGAGTGGCAAGTGGTTAAGATAACCTCCTAACCTCCAGCCCTCCATGGAACCCCAGCCTGTAATTACTTTTCACTGAGCATGTTTGTTATCATTTGCAGTTGCATGTGGTCTTGAAGACACAGCATGGCCCTGTCATCCTTGCCCCTTAGCAGTCCCTTCCTTTGGAGCTGACTGTCACTCTTGTCAGCTGTGGGATATGCAGTAGGGGTGGAGCCTGGGCTTCTGAGTCCCACTTGATACCCACTACCCACACTTAGGTGCTAGGTGCTTAGGTGTCAGGTCCTCCTGCATAGTAAGAGTGTGCTCTACCCTTGGGTCACCCTGAGCCTCACCTGGAATATGGCTTTACCATTATAGAAACGGGCTTCATCATGGCCAGTGACACCTGATCATAGGTGCACTACTGAGCTAAGTACCCCTGGCCATGAGGAAGGTTGTGTATCTCCCACCACCAGTGAGGGCCTGCTTCCATCCACAGGTGAGATCTGGAACCATCTTTGATAACTTCCTGATCACAGATGATGAAGAATATGCAGAGCGGTTTGGCAAGGCCACCTGGGGGGAGACTAAGGTAAGCACAAACGACCCAGCTCGAGTTGTTTGTTTGAGAGAAGGATTCAGTAAGTAGACCAGGCTGGCCTCGAACTCAGAGATCAGTCTGCCTCTGCCTCCTGAGTGTTGAGATTAAAGGCATGCACCACTAAGCCTGGTTTTCTTTCATTTTTATCTGTAACTATGCCTGTGCACATGAGTGCAGTGCCCCCAGAGGCCATAAGACTGTGTCGGAGCTCCTGGAGCTGCAGTCACACGAATTGTGAGCTGCCTTGTGTGGGGCTGGGCACTGATAACAGGTCCTCTGGGAGAGCAGTGTGTCTAAGCCATCCCTGCAGCCCCGGTTTCTCGAGAGGGAGGGGTCTCAGTAGAGCTTTGCCACTTACAGGAATCATTTCTTGTCTCTGCTTCCCAAGTGCTGGGATGTCTGCTGTAGTCAGTTTTTATCTATTTAGAGACAGGGTCTCACACATTCCCAGACTTGTTGTTGGGAGTGACCTTGGACTTCTGACCCCTGAGCCTGTATGCAGGTGCACCACCGTGTCCAGTTTCTCCTGTGCTCAGTTTTTCCTGTGCTGACTATTGAAATCCAGTGCTAGGCAAGCATTATCAACCGAGCTACAAGCACTCTACTGTGATAAGCTCCAGCCCCAGCTCCAGCCTGTTTTATTTTTGTCCCTCCAGGGTCCAGAAAAGGAGATGGATGCCATACAAGCCAAGGAAGAAGTGAAAAAAGCCCGAGAGGAGGATGAGGAGCTGCTGGTAGGGAAGTTTCACAGTCACAGCAGCCATTTCAGCAGATTCCACAGGCAAGGTGAACTATAGTCGCCCCCACTGTGCACGCAGAGGACTGGCCCCGCCTCCCTGCTAATACACATCTGAATAAGCACACGTCTGCATGGTCATTTGTCCATGTTTCTGAAAAACAAGCCCATGTTTGTGGTGGGGTCCTCTAATCACCCCCAGACCCTGCAGCCCTGCTGTGTATATCAGGAGGTCTCCCTCCGCTGCCTGTGAAACACACACCTTTAATCTTCAGAGGCAGAGGCAGGCAGAGAGATCTCTTAGTATCAGACCAGCCTGATCTATCTAACAAGGTCTAGGACAACTTGAGCCACATAGTGAGACGTTGTCTTAAAAAAGTTTCCCCTGTGCAGAAGAGGGACCTGTAAGAATCTGACCATAAACAATATGCTTTTGTTCTTAATATACCTTTAAGAGCTTTTGCTCTTAAATACCTTCATGAAATAAAAGATGGTAAAATGAATTTTTAAAAATATTTTATCGTCTACTCTAAAGACTTATTAAAATTTAAAAAAAAATTTGTTTGTTCTCTGTGTTTCTTTTTCTTTTGGGGGGGTTCCGAGACAGGGTTTCTCTGTGGCTTTGGAGGCTGTCCTGGAACCAGCACTTTTTATTATTATTATTTATTTTATGTACATTGGTGTTTTGCCTGCATGAATGAATGTCTTTATGAAGGTATTGGATCCCCTAGAACAGGCGTTATGGACAGTTGTGAGCTGCCATGTGGTTGCTGGGAATTGAACCCAGGTCCTCTGGAAGAGCAGCCAGTGCTAACCACTGAGCCATCTCTCTAGCCCCCCTATTTTTCTTTTAAATTATTTTAAACATTTATATGTAAAAGTATTTTGTCTGTGTGGTGATTTGAATAAGAATGGCACCCATAGGTTCATATGTTTAAATGTTAGGGAGTGGCACTATTTGAAAAGATAGGAGGTATGGTCTTGTTGAAGGAGGTGTGTCACTGGGGGTGGGCTTTGAGGTTTCAAAAGCCCACACCAGGCCCAGTGTGTCTCTGCCTGCTGCCTCTGGATTAGGTATAAGCTTCAGCTACTGCTCCAGTACCATGCTTACCTGCATGAGGGTCATGGACTCTAAGCCCCTGGAATTGTGAACTACCTACCAAACAATCTCTTCTCAAGTTGCAGTGGTTGTGGTGTCTTATAGCAATAGAAAAATAACCATGACAGTGCTAGATGGCAGGTATGTGCCACCATACATGACTGTATTTCCTTTAAAACACTTGAGACAGTGTTTTACTATGTAGCTTATACCTCCTTATGTAGACCAGATGTTGGTCTGCATCCTGAATGCTGGGATTAATGGCCCCCACAGCTGGCTAAGAAAACTTAAAATTTAAAACGTTTTTACGGGCTAGAGAAATGCTTCTGTGATAAAGAGAACTTACTGCTCTTCCAGAGGACCTGAGTTCAGTTTCCGGTACCCACACTAGGCACCCCCAACCTCCATCCCAGGGGATCTGATGCCCTCTTCTGGATGGCCTCTGGAGGCACTTGCACTTACTTACATGTGTCATGTGGGGTGAGGCAGCTGGTCACCAGTATCCACTGACAGGATGCAGAGCCAAATGCTGTTCAGCTCACTTTCTCCAACCCATGGAATGCTGCATCTTCCCTTCACAGCCAGTCCAGAAATTCACGGATGTACCCCCAGAGCTTTGTCTTGTATGTGATTCTAGATCCTGTCAAGCTGGCAATCAGGATCAATCATCACAACTAACCCTAGAAATCAAACCAAGTGGGAGTGAGTGTGGTGGTGTATGCCATTTATCCCAGCACTTGTTTAGTGGTTTGAATGAGGATGTCCTAAGGGGACAATGGGTAAAGATGCTTGCCACCTAGGCTAACAGCCTGGGTTCCACCTCTGGGGCTTGTGACAGAAGGGGAGACCCGACTGCACACCCACACATTAAGTAATAGAATAATAAAAATAAGTAGGGCAGGAGAGACGGCTCAGGGTTAGGGAAGAGCGCTTGTTGCTCCTTTAGAGGACCCAGGCTTCTTTCCCAGCATGCAATGCGACGATGGTTTATTTATTTATTTATTTATTTATTTATTTATTTATTTATTTTGTTTTCCGAGACAGGGTTTCTCTGTGGCTTTGGAGGCTGTCCTGGAACTAGCTCTTGTAGACCAGGCTGGCCTCGAACTCAGAGATCCACCTGCCTCTGCCTCCTGAGGGCTGGGATTAAAGGCGTGCGCCACCGACGCCCGGCTGTGACGATGGTTTATAACCATTGGAAACTCCTACTCCAGGGAACCCCATGCCTTCTGACCGCTATGGGCACCAGGCACACGGGTGATGCACATCATTCTTCCAGGCACATAAATCTTTAAAAATATATGGTTTTAAAGATTTAAAAAATCTTTAAAAACGGCAGGGTAGCTGAAGAGATGGTTCATTGCTTTTCCAGAGGACCCAAATGAGTTTGCTGCTCACATGGGGAGGCTCATAAAAGCTCTCAACTCTATCTCAAGGGCGTCCAACAACCTCTTCTCTCTTCACACACAGGCAAACATACAAACATTACAAAAAAACCTCCAAAACAAACCTCAAATCAAAATGTCAGGTTACAAAAAAACCTCCAAAACAAACCTCAAATCAAAATGTCAGGCCACACCCACATCTGCAAACAATCAGAACCCAAGTCTGCAAGTCTGTTTAACAAGCCCACAGGGTGGTACCGACACCGTACAGGGACCAAGCCGGTCTGTGGCAGTGGCCTGTCTGTTGCACCTCGCCCACTCCCGGGCAGCTGCGCTCCTGACGCCCAGGCCCCTGGTCCCCGCGCCCGGGTCTACTCCAGAAGCCTGAAGCCTAGGCCCCGCCTCTTCCAGGCCGACTAAGTGCTCTAGGCCCCGCCCTCGGTACGCCCTACCACCTTGTCCCGCCCACTGCAGTTAGGCTACGCGCCGGAGCCTCCTGTCAAGGCCCCGCCCCGAGCCAGAATCCCCGCCCCTCTACTGAAAAAGTGCGCACGGGAGGCGCTGGGTTCCCATCTGCGCATGTGTACTCTTGCACCCTCGCCCTCGGGCCTGTCATCGCGCTGGCCCGGCTGCGTGCGCATCGCACCCCTCCTTCCTCCTAGTGCGCACGCGCAGCTCCGCCCCCGCCCGCCCCCGCCCCTTCGGCGCTCGGGAGGCCGAGTCCGCACGAAGATGGCGGCGCCGCTCGTACCCCTCTCGCAGCAGGTATAGTGCTGGGGCGCGCGGCGGGGCGGCGGGGCGGCGGGGCGGCGTGAAGGGCGAGGCGTGGCGGAAGCGCGGCTCCGGGGAGCGGCGCGGCGCGCGCGCGCGGAGGGCTCGGGCGGGGGCGGCGGGGCCCGGGCGGCCCTGAAGGTGACAGGCCAGCGCGGCCCGCCGACTCCCGCGCCCGGCGACCCTCCGAGAGGCTGCCAAGAGGTGACGGGGGGCGCGGCCGCCGCGCGCGTCTGACCCGCTGGGCTCCGGCCGTCCGTCGGGGGCCTGCGAGCCGCGTCGCGCTCCGTCTCGGCCGAGGTGGGCGAGGGCGGTGGGCCCAGTCGCCAGTCTTTGTCTCCCGCGGGGTCGGGCGTCGGGGCGGATGGCGTCCCTGTGTGGAGCCGCTCGGGGATCCGGGGCGCGCCCGCCGCGCCTCCCGCCGCCCAGCCCTCCTTCCCCAGGGAGCTGCTTCCGCCGCCCCTGCGAGGTGCGAAAGGCGCGGATCCCACGCCCCCCACGGTGGGCGATAATCTGCGTATCGATGAGAGTATCAGGCGCCACAGGGACGAGCGGAAAAGCCAGGAGAGAGAGGAGGGCCTCTGTGCTTCTGGGCAGAGACATTCATTCATTCATTCATCCCTCTCTTAACATGCGTGGGGTCAGGTGCTGGGAGCGCAGCGTCTCCCACCGACAAGGTCGTTGGTCTTCTGGAGGTGACACCCATAAAAATTAGAAAGTACTCCTGTCTTGCTAGTTTGCCAAATTACACGTATGTCCCCAAAGCATATTATAAGCAGTTTGCTAAAATCATCTTGCACGGGGTCACGGTTACCAGTGAGGAAACACCTTAGCTTCGGATCTTGGCCCCAACTCTTCCTCTTCCTGAGTGTCCTTGAAGCAAGCTTCTTAGTCACTGCACAAATCAATTACCTCATTTGGAAAATAGAGCTATAGAATGCATTATCAGAAGACGTAGAAGAACTGTGAAAGCACATTTTGCTCTATGAATTTGAAGCTCTTTTGTTACCATCACTAAATTTGGGTGTTTGAGACTAGAGACCACTGCCAGCATGAATGCCAAAGCCGGTAGAAACTGATAGGCAGGTTGGTGCACCAGGCTCTTGGTCCGGAGGAGAAAGCAATACAGGATTGTAAGTCCTACAAGAACTAGCCACTCAGCAGCTCTGTCAGTAAATTAACAGTGTGGAGACCAGTGGTTATTAATTAACACGTTCTTACAGCACCTGTGCATGTATTCTGTAAATGGATAAGGACCAGGAAGATGTGAGGTGTATGTTGAGATGGAGCCTTGCTATGTCACCCAGGCTGGCTTCCAACTCCTGGCCTCACTCCAAGTAGTTTTCCAAGTATTTGGGGCTGCAGGTTCATGGGGCCCTGCATGGACATAAGCTGTCCTTGTTAGTAGGCAGGTCCTACAGTGTAAGGTCAGGAAGGATGTCTCAGCCAAGCCCATTTAAGGATGAGTGCTCTTGGCTGTATGTGTGCACTCCTGTATGCAGAGACCAGAGGACAACCTTGAGTGTCCACCTCTTTTTTGATAGGGTCTTATTGGCCTTGAGTTCATTAGCCAGGGCACCCATCTAGACAGCAAGCTGGTCCCCACCTCCCCAGCACTTAGATTACAAGTGCATGCCACTATGTGGCTCTTAGATGAACTCTGGGGATAGAGCATGGATCAGGGCAAGCATGTTACTAGCCGAGCTGTCTCTAGCCCAGGCACTACCTCTGGCTTTTGGAGGAAGGTCTTTTCAAACTTTTTAATTTTGACATTAGCCATAATTTGGATTTTTTCACATTTGGGCCATGGTAGTAGCTGGTGGTTATTGAATGCATGGGAGTTGGATACATGCTGTCAGTTTTTCCAAAACACCAGAATATCAAGGAGAAGGTTCTTGGTGAAGAAGTATGGTGTTTACTCTGAGCTAGTACCCCAGAAACAGAAAGTTCTAGGCTAGCCGGGGCCATGTAATGAGACCCTGCCTTGGGGAGGTGGGGGATTCTGTTTTCCTGATAAAGTGGTTGCAGGGTAGGATGGTGTTTTTGTCACAGTGAGGTGACTGATGTGAAAACATGAGTCAATTCCTGAGATTCACCTTCTTAGAATCTTCTGGAATAGAATCTTGATTATCTTTTCCCAGACACCAGCTTCTGACTTGCCTGCCACATGTTCTCCTTGGCACCACGATGTGGCCAATTTTCTGCTCCTTGCATAGTCCAGCTGTGTCGTCATGGTGTTCCTTCTTCGTTAAGCTCTCTTAACCTTTCCCCCTTCTGTGGTTCTGTTCCTGATTCCTTCCCTTCCTTCAGTGGCAACTCAGATGTCATCCTTCCCAGAGGCCTTTGCTAGTCATGGCATGCAGACCTGTGCCTCACAGGACCCCACAGCCCTCCTTGTCTGCTTGTCTGTTTGCTGTCTCTGTGTTAGACCTGTCATCAATGGGAGGACAGGCTACTTGCTGGGTGCCCAGCACTCAGGAGGTGTCACCCATGGGTAGCAGGGACTGTGGCTGCAGCTGTAGCAGTTCCCACTTGGCTTTTCTTCCCTGTGGGGTGGGCTGTGGGTGGAAACAGGAGCTGAATCAGCAGCTGAGGATCACAAGTTCAGGTTATGTCTTCTAAACTGCTCCCCCACCATGCTTGTATTTTTGTGATTATCTTACTATTTTTTGTGCTTAGTTTGTGTGTGTGTGTGTGTGTGTATGTGGGCATGTGTGCCGTGGTGCCTGTAGCGGTCCTGCATTGATACTCTGTGAGTCCAGAGTCTTGCTGGTTGCCCAGGCTGGCCCCAAACTTGTGGTGATTCTGCCCCAGCCTCTGGAGGCCTGTGATCACAGATAATACCTGACTGCTCCCTATCCCCTTGTTAGCAGAAGGCCTGGTCCACAGCTCCCTTGCCTGCTCCTATAGGGGCAGTGTGCTGAGGTTTAGTTCAGGGTTTCACATGCTCTAGGAACTCACTCACTGAGCAGTCCTTACATTTATGTTTGTAGAAGTCAGAATACAACTTAGGAGTTGGTTCTCTACCTCCACCATATGGGTCCTAGGCATCAAACTCAGGTCATCAGGCTTGATGACAAGGCATCCTTACATCTCGCTGGCACCAAGTTGCCCAAACTGGCTTTGAATTCATGGCAGTTCTGCCTCACCCTCCTAAGTGCTGGGGTTACATTGTGAGCCACCTGCTCAGCTTCTATACCTGCCTTTACATATATGTGTGTGGGTGTTTGTGCAGGTGCCCATGGAGGCAAGAGGGTGTTAGCTCCCCTAGAACTGGAGGTACAGGCTTGATGTGGGTGCTGGGAACTGAATCTAGTGTTATGACAAAGCATGAGGGGGACCTTGCGTGGGTGAGGTTGACTGAGGTGGAGGGACAAACATGCCAGGCAGACAGAGCTTAAATGAGAAGTTTTATTAGAAAGGGGAGGGAGGGGGAAGGAAAGAGAAAAGAGACAGACAGACAGACAGACAGAGGGGGGGCAGAAGAGACGCGGTTGACGGGAAACATCCTGTCTGCCCCAGGGGAACCTCGAGGAAGAGATTAGGAAAGGGGTGTGGAGGGAGAGAAGGGTCTCTCTCTTTTTTTTTTTTTTTTTTTTTTTTTGGTTTTTCAAGACAGGGTTTCTCTGTGACTCTGGAGGCTGTCTTGGAACTAGCTCTTGTAGACCAGGCTTGTCTCGAACTCACAGAGATCTATCTGCCTGCCTCTGCCTCCCAAGTGCTGGGACTAAAGGCGTGCAACACCACTGCCTGGCCAGAGTCTGTCTTTTAAAGGGGTTCTTTGCACCTGTGTGCAGACTACACAATCATGGAACCCTGGGCTGACCAGGGTACTGTCTCAGTGCATTCTGCCAGGTAACAGGGACAGGCCAGCATAGTGCCTGAATCCTTACACCTAGGTCCTCTGTAAGAGCAGTAAGTTCTCTTGAAGGCTAAACCATCTTCCTAGTCCTCTGCCTGCCCTTAAAGCTCAGACACCAGTGTTACTGTCACCCAGTGTAAGCCCAGGCCCTTGGAGCCAACGTCAACGATCACAGGAATAAGGGGCACATTTTGGGATATGACTGAGGTGTTCTGAGGGTTGGACATGATTGAGTTTCCAGCCACAGGACCAGCAGGAGTCCACCGCTCTTCTTTCTCTGCCAGCGCCAGGAGACATTCCCTGTTATCCTCTGCGTTCTTCACCCCAACACCACCCTGACCATCAGACCTGCAGTTCTCCCTCCACCTCTCAGAGTGCCAGCAAATCCAGCCTCAACTTGCTCTCCCTAACCCCAGGAGCCCTTCCTGCCCTTTCAGAGGAGCTGGGACAGAGCCTGAGGCCTTGTGCACAGCCTCCTCCTTTGTCTACCCAGCTTACTCCTCTCTGGTCAGGGGCTTTTGACTTCCTCCATCTCTCTGTCCACCTCCTTTCTCTATGCTCTCTAGTCCCAACCTCCATGCTCAACACTCTAAACCTGCCTCCTGCAGGTGCTCCTGACACTTTGTCCCTGCCCCCTGGGGCCTGCTGGGCTCTGAAATAGGCCACTTCCTGAGCCTTGCAATTCTCTGGGGAGTCCAGTAGGTCCCATTGCTATTGCACCCCCAATCGGTCTCGTTTCCTCCTTTTCTTCCTACCACCATTTCCTGCCCACTCCCTTGCTCCAGAACCTTCCATGGCTCTCATTCTCTTGGCAAGGAGTCAGGGATGTAGCTCACTGGTAAAGTGCTTGCCCTCTCAAAGTGAGTCTGGGCTGGTGAGCCAGCTCCGCTCCCCACCCACCCCCCACTCTGCTCTTCTCTGGCCCCCTTGGCTTTTTTGACTAGCCTTGCTGTTCCAGTCTCATGTCCTGACCCTTGTCTTCCACTCACCAACAGGCTTTGTTGCTCCTGGTGCTGTGATGGCACTGGGAAACTGTC
Source organism: Cricetulus griseus (assembly GCF_003668045.3). Taxonomy (NCBI): domain Eukaryota; kingdom Metazoa; phylum Chordata; class Mammalia; order Rodentia; family Cricetidae; genus Cricetulus; species Cricetulus griseus. Next base: position 247,173,558 of record NW_023276806.1, on the reverse strand, counting down.
CTTTTGCTCTCCTAACCTGAGATTTCATTCTGCCCAGTACTTTCTGTGGGTCCCCTGTTTATTACTATACTGAAGGTACCCTAGGCTAGAGGAAAGCACCTGGTCTCAGTCTTCCAGGGGACTTGGGGACACTTTCTTGAACCACATGCCATGGTTGCAGGTTTTGATTGTTTCCGGTGCTGTGGATGAAACTCAGGCCCTTGTATGTGCTAGGTGGTGCTTTACTGGCAAGCTGGGCCCTAGCCCCTCTAGAAAGACTCTTGTTTATTGCATGGGAAGAGGCCCACATTTGTCAGGTGACTTGTGAAGTCCCATAGCCATGGGACTTCATTGGAGTTGAACCACAGCTGCCTACTGAGGAGGCGCCCCCAACCCCATTCTTCCACATATCCTGCTGGGCACCCTGCCCAGAGCCCTGGGCCAGGCTGATGTGTCTGGAATAAATGTTGAGGACTTTGGGACACTCATTTGTCCACTTGCGCCTGTGTTATTTTCAAGGCTCTTATCTTTCTGGAAGGCTGATGACTATGCAATGTGCCTTGATGGACAAAGAGCAGGGGTCTCGGGGCAGATTTGGCCCTCCCTGGAAAAACCAGAATCCCTTGGCTACTTTGCTGATCTGAGTTGCCTGCTTTTTGCTGACTCCTGAGGCCCTGTCAGCAAGATCCTGTGCTTCCTCAGCCCCAGTTCCCATGCTCGTCTTTTAGCCTGACCTCTAGGCTATGTTGCCAGCCATGATGCTGTCAACAGTACCATGGGTTGGATGATTGGCCTCCTCAGCTTGGCTTTCCTGTAGCAGCCAGTGTCTCTGTAGAAAGCTTTTCCACACAGTGGGTCTAGGTGGGCAGCTTGTCAGCCAGCATTAGGGAAGCAAAGGCAAGATTTCTGTGAGTTGAGGGCCAGCCTGGATTATGTGGTTCCAGTCGGGCAGGACTACATAGTTAAACCCTACTAAACAAAAGCAGTATACATCAAGAGAGAGAAGAGGGGAGGGGGCTGTATCTTTAGTTGCTTGCTGAGTTAATCATCTGGGTCACTCTGTTCATTGTTGTGGTGTTTACCAGGTAGAATGTAAGCCGAGTTGGAACTATCTGGTCCCTGACTGGCTAGGCTGACCCAGCTCTTTGTATTGTGCTGCAGTTTCCTGTCCTGAAAGGACTGATTCCGGGTGCCAATAGACATTGATGTCACTGGCTGCCTGCAGTGACTGCTTCTCAGAGCACCTGCTTGTTGCTTATATCTTTGTACTTTTTAAAAGATAACATTTATATACTTGTGTGAGCATGAGTGTGTCACTACTATGTGTGGTCAGAGGACAACTTGCAGGAATCAGTTCTTCCTACCTACAGGCCCCAGGCTTGGCTTTACCTGTTGAACCATCCATCTGGCCATCTTTATGCTTTGTATACATTGTGTACATTTTGGGGGAGAGGATTCAGATGGGTATTTCACCTGGTTTCATCTTGAACTTGCCATCCTCCCTTCTCACCTGAGTGCTGGCATGGCTGATAGCACCTGCCTTTCCATGTGTCTCTTTGACTGTGGCTGACTTAGGGATAGATAGGAGGAAGGTGTTTTGTTAAATAGGACATGGTGTGCCTGGACTGCAGATGAGTCCTGGACAAAAGGCAGACAGGCGGCTGCTTGTCTAGAGCTGGCCTGAGGCCAGTGGTTGCAGCAGGAGTGACACCTACCCACTGTCCTCAGGCAGGGCCACAGCTTGCTTCTGGACAGGGTGATGGCCCTAGTGATCCAGCATGATGGGTTCTACTCCCTGTGGAGTTTAAGTCATTAGCCATTGTGGCTAATATGGGCTTTCAAGCTACTGTGCTTGGTTTGGTGTAGGAGTGGTGGGCTCCAAATCAGAACCTCATGTATTCTAAGCAAGTGCTTTTCCTTTGATTTCGGTCTTCAACAACCCTAGCAAGGTTCTGATGCCACATTTGGGGGTCTCAGACTCCTGCTACTGGCTGCATGGGAGAACTTTCACCCGATTGAAAGCAGGGAGAGGCACAAGAGACCTTGCCTGAGAAGGGCTGCCCCATGAGTGCATGAGTGGCATACCAGGGCTCCCATCTCCCCACACTGCCTTCCTCCTCAGCTGCACTGTCTCTTCAGGGAACCTTTTCTCACAGATGGATGGCTGCCTGCTTGTGATCCCTATATTCTCTTTCTGTTTGTTTCTCTGTGTAGCTTTGGAGCCAGTCTTGGCACTCATTCTATAGACCATTGAACTTACAGAGATCCGCCTGCCTCTGCCTCCTGCCTGGCTGACTCCTATATTCTTGCAACCTCTGTCTCATTAAAAACAAACTGTGATGATATTTTGTTTATGATATAACACATAAAGCTTGCCTGAAGATCAGAGTGCAAACTTATCCACACTAGCTAGCCATAGAGGCCAGGCAGTGGTGGTACACACCTTTAATTCTAGCAGCCACACTTGTTAGCTATAGAGGCCAGGCAGTGGTGGTACACACCTTTAATCCCAGTATTCGGGAGACAGAGGCAGACAGATCTTTTGTTAGTTCAAAGCCATCCTGAGCTACAAGAAATTGATTTAGTCTAAAAGAGAAACAGAGCTCACACAAAGGTGATCTCAGCACTTGGGATCCCAAGCCTTTAATCCCAGCACTAGAGAGGAATATAAGGCAGGAGGAGACAGGAGCTCATTGCAGTCTGAGGAGCAATACAGGTGGAAGCAATCTGAGGTTCAGTGGATCACCCCTTCAGTCTGGGCATTGGTAGAGGTGAGAACTCTCTAATGGCTGGCCGCTTTGCTTCTCTGATCTTCAGCTTTAACCCCAATATCTGTCTCTGGGTTTTTATTATTCATGCTACAACAAACAAGCAAAACATCTTTTGAAACAGCTGTCATGGAGCCCAGGCTGACCTGGAACTTACTGTGTAGAGGAGGATGGCCTTACAGTCTGATCTCCCGGGCCCTGCCTCCCAGGTGTTGGGATGATAGGTATGCAACACATGACCACAGTATGTAGTGCTGAGGATGGACTCCACAGCCTCATGCATGCCAAGACAGTGCTCCACCAACTGAACTATATAGCCCTGGCATTTTAAAGACATTTATTTTGAGTCAGGCTCTCCCAGTGTAGCTCAGGCTGACCTCAAAGTTTTTACATCTGTGTGTCAGCCTCCTGCTCTGCCTGGCTTGGGATCTCCTCAGTAAAGTGATTGGCACCTGCTGTGTTGCCTCTCTTGCCCATGCCTCTTTACTTACCCTGTATCCCAGGGCCTGACTGTTGCTCACTGTCGAGATGCTAGGGGATTCGAGAAATACTGGGTGGGCTGTGTTGGGAAGAGCACTGCCACAGAGAATGCTGGGTGTGGGTATGCTGCAGTAGAGGAGCTGGTCAGAGGGTTGCCTGTGGAAGGGAGACAGTCAAGAGAAGCAATAGCCGTGCGGACCTGTGAGAGGGCTTGGTGGGTAGAGGCACTTGCCACCAGGCCTGCTATTTGAGTTCAGTTCTGGAAGCCACGTGGTACGAGAGACCAAACTCCTACAAGTTGTTCCCTACAAGTGCTGTGCCCATGCTCATCCTTCCAATAAACAAACGGATGAATGAAAGAAGTAGCCATCGGATGTGCAGACTAGCCCCTCCGAGCTCCAGGGCAGCCACGGCCACCTCTTACCTCTGCTTTACCTCTTTGGCACTGCCATCAGTTAGGGGCTGGAGAGGTCCTCATCACAGGGAATTAGCCTGCCCTTTCTTCTGCCTCCAGCCCTTTTTTTTTTTTTTTTTCCTGGTGCTGGAAATGGAAACCACTGATTTGCACGTTAGGATGTTTATCTTTGCTGGAAAATGTAAAATTGAAAAGCACACTCCTTTTGAATTAGGAGAAGCTAGTTTTCAGGCTGGTGTGTGACTGAAATATTAAGCAGCATTATTGTTCCCATTGGGCTGGATGAGGCCTCAGGTCCCCTCCCTGTCTGTGTTGGGATCTTAGATGCAGCTGAACTCTGGTGGGGTCTGGGAGGTATTTGTCTCTTAGGTTTTGTTTGGTTCTTAGGTAGGGTCTCTGAGGCTGTCCCCATCACTCCTAAGAGTTGGAACCTTGTGAGTGGGGCTGGGAATCTTGGCCAGCTGGGTCTGCTGAGCACCCTGGACCATGGGATTAGTATTCTGTCTCAGGCCAAATTCTTTCACTTGAGGGCGTATAGCTTAGTGGTGGGTGTGTGCCTGGTGTTTAGAGGCCCTGAATTTCAGCCCTTCCCTTCCCCCAGTCAACTCCAACTCCCACAGTTGCAAGGAGGAGGAGGGGCCAGGACAGGTATCTCCAAGAATCAGACCTTAAGAAGTGCTTTTTTCCTCAGTTCTGTACCCAGGGTGTAGGGGTAGGAGAGACATTGCTCTGGGGCTGAGGGGAGTGGAGAGCAGTCAGTCCTAGCACTCAGCACAGGAATAATTTGTGATGTACAGGGGTGACAGTGCCTGATGTTTGGTGGACCTCGGTGGGCAGAAAGGAAGGATGGAGTGCTACTGTGAGCGTGACTGAGGGTGGTGAGTGGATGTGTTGGTCTGAGCTTGTGCGTGAGTGAGTGCATTAACCTGTGTGGTCTCTCTATGGTTTTCTGTCATCGAGATGGACATTCAGTAGAGACTGAGCCTGAGACTAGGGCCTGCTCCTCTCTTCAGGCGGGACCTCCTTGTCCTAGTCTATGGTGGTGTGTCCTTGCCTTTGTAATGGTGAGGCCTCTGAGCAGGGGAGAGGCTTTGTGCTAGCAAGTGGGCCAGGCAGAGGGGATACTTACTGGCTTTAGCTCTTTCTTGTCTAGACACAGCTTTGGTCCTGGTCCTCTCACCCAGCCAGTGTGTGTGTGTGTGTGTGTGTGTGAGAGAGAGAGAGAGAGAGAGAGAGAGAGAGAGAGAGAGAGAGAGAGAGAGAGAGAGAGAGAGAGCAGACTGAGCCTCAGTTTAAGATGCTAGAGCTCAGGGCCTGCTGTCTGAGGACTCAGGCAGTAACAGGCCAGTGGCCAGAGCTATTGATGTCACTAGTGATTGTCCAGAGTAGGAAGGAGGTGACAGGCTGACCCTCCAAGGCTCGGTGGGATCAAGGCGTCCTGACAGATTGGAAGTACCCCAGGAGGAGGCCAGGTGCATTCAAACCCAAGTCCAGGGCCCTGTGTTCAGGTAGGGGGCAGTGGGCCAGGTCGGGGGAGTCAAGCTGAAAGATAAAGGTGACAGCCCCAGGGCCATGGAGGAAAGGAGTTTTTCAAGGCCGAGGGTGTTCTAGCAAGAGTGCTGTACAGAGTGGGATTCTCCAGAAGGTGGGAGGTGGCCCTGGGTGTGACTGGCAAGTCTGCTGAGCTGAGGTGCCATTTGGGGTGATCGCCCCCAGACTTTCCAGGGTGCTGTTCAAGCACAGGCAGAGTGGGGGAGGATGGTCTTTGAGCTGGGTGGTGAGCTGTGTAGTGTGTCTGGAGACTGAGAAGGCACGGCTTCTGGGTAGTGCTCTTTGGCATCTATTGAATGTCCCCTGGACAGACTCTGTGAAGACTACTTGGAGCAGAGTGTGCTTTTCTGCTGCCCTGGTGCTTTAATAGCTTCCTGGAGGGAAGCGGAGTCATCCTGCTCAGTCATATCTGCACCTCAGCTTCTGCCAGGGTGATGACTGCTCCCTGCTGCCTGCGTTCCCTTCTGTGCCCTGAGTCTGGGAGGTCAGTCTTGCTAGGGGCTGCAGTCCACCTGGCCCTCAGGTCTGCATCTTTGTTACCCAGCATGTGCTCTTCTGCTGGGATGAATCCTACACCAGCTCCACAGTCCTCTCTCCTTGTCATTGTTGTTGTTGGGTGGGATTTTTTCTGTGTAGTTCAAGCTGACCTGGACTTCCTTCCCTACTGCTGTCTGACCTCTGCAGCAGAGCCCTGGACCTGCTGGATCCTTGGATCCTTTGCCCCAGCCTTGAAGCCCCTCACTGCCACACAGTTCCTGTCTGCCATCCTGGACTCCCTTTGCCATAGGCTGTCCTTCATGAAGCCCAGAGCACTGTCGTGGGCTGCTGCATGCACACTGTTGATAGAGTAAGTGAGCAAGGGAGGAGGGGTGGAGCCAAGTGCCTACCTGTGTCTGTGGAGGTTTGGAGATGCTGGAGTGGAAGCAGGGTAGAAGGGCCTTTCTAGGAATAGGATGAGCTTCCACTTGGAGCCATGTGATGTGAATGAATCAGTATAGCCAAGGACCACAAGGCCTTGGTGGTGGGATGTGGAGACAGAGGCCCAGAAAGGCGGTCCACTGTCCCAGGGTTGCCCAGCAATCCAGGGCTGGGCTAGGAAGGGAATCCACGTCTGTTGGGTGGAGTTGGCCCCTGCACGGGAATGTTTACTTTAGCTCAGGCTTGCCTGCAGTTCAGCAGCCAGCCTGCTGCTTTACCCTCCCAAGTGCTAGGGTGATCGGCATGTGCTACCACATCAGGCTGGGATTTCTTGCCTTAGTGAGGCCAATGAGGCGGGTGGAGTAGCTGGCAGAGCCAGACAGGCTTATCTTGGAAAGCTGCTGCAAGTGACCTTTTCCCCACAGGGTCATTTCTTGTAGTGGAGGCTGGGATCCAAGGTCACCTGGTAGCAATTGATGCTCTCAACTCTTGAATCTGAGTTCTGGTAGTGTGGAACAGTTTCCCACTGTGTTCAGTGGTCTCTTCCAGTTGGGGTGGGCACACCCAGAATAGGCTATGTGTAGATCATTCAGCCCCTGGAAGAGTTTGGGAATCTAAAGATCTTCCTGACCGTACTTTTATCTTGTCCCTTTTTCTGTCCTGTGGACAGAGAAAGATGGCCCAAAATTAGAACACCAGAGAAAGTGGAAGAAGCAAGCCAGCTGTCCAAGAAAGTCCGGTCAGTGTGGGCCCCATTCTACCATGTTTAGTTTTCAATCTTTGGTCTTTTTCTGTGGTGCTGGGGATGGAAGCAGGACCTTGGCTACAGCCTGCAGGGCTGTGGGCTCCATGTCCTCTCTTCTTACCTGGCCCGTCCTTGTCATCTGTGTCCTGGGCTTAGGCATCGTTTCTGCTACGCTCTGTCACTCGAGTCGTTACTGGCTTGGTCAGGCCTCAGCTGCCTGTCCCCATCTATTTCTGATTCCAGGAGGGAAAACAGCTCTTTTACCCTTCCTGCCCTGCATATCTGGATAAGTTTTTCTGGTGGACTCCAGGCCACTCCTATACCTGGGGGTACAGATGTATGAGCTCTGTTTGAAGTGCCAGTGCTGGAACCCAGGACCTCCCCCACAGACTCAGCACTCCTCTCCCCACTAACCTCAGCCCTGCCCAGAAAGACAGCTATTCACTGTTAGACAAAAGCCTGGTCCTATTGGTGGAAAAGTTCTCTTCTCTCTCAACATCTGCAGGTTCTAGGCCTGCACACACTAGAGGGAGAGGAAGGGCAGAGGGATGACATGAGCTCAGCACAGGCAGCCATGTGCACAGTTTTTTGTGTTTTGCTTTTCATTGTGAGTCAGGCGCTAACTATGTGACCCAGGCTGGCCTGGAGTGCATCATCTCCTGCTTCAGCCTCAGCTCCCTGGGATGCAGGCAGGTACCACCATGCCCACTCAGACCCATTTCTTTAATTCCAAGGTGTCTTTTTGTTCTTTGAGGTGATATTGCAGTTGGCTGAGGATGACCTCTAACTTGGTATAGGTAAGAGTGATCTTGACCTTGACATGCTTGTGCTTTGTGTGTGTGTGTGTGTGTGTGTGTGTGTGTACAGACACAAACCAAACACTGAGATTGTTGTAGTCAAGTGGCAGCTTTGACAGTGATGCAGAAATCCATGGGTCATTTCCCTCCGCAGTCAGCAACCAGCTGTGGCTGTAGCTTTAACCTGGTGGTTAGACAGTGAGGAGTCACCTTTTTGGGACTAGTCTCTTGTGCTCAGTCTCTGGCTGTTGGGTGTGGTTTGTGTGGTGGTTTTCTACATTCGCCTGTTTTTCTGTTTTATTTGTATGTTTTGCATTTTGGTCCATGGTCCATTGTTCAGTTTAATTTTTTGTGTGTTGGTGTGTATGCAGGTACCCATGTGTGCTCCTGTGTGAAGGATAACAGAGTAATGTTGGGTATCTCCCTCTATTGCTCTCAACCTTGTCTTTAAATTTTTTTAATTAAATGTATGTGAATTTGTCCGCAAGAGCGTCACAGTGCTCCTGTGGATGTCAGAGGTTGGCTTCTATCCTAGAGGTTCCAGGGTTCAAACTCAGGTTGTCAGGCGTGGTGTGACAGATGCCTTTACTGGCTGAGCTGTATCACTGGCCCAGCCTTATCTTTTGAGACAGTCGCTAAGTGGACCTAGGACTGGCTGCCCACTCAGTTCTGGGACCCTTCGTCCCCTCACTAGAGTTACAGATGGGTTCAACCACACCTAGCCTTTTCTTTTTTCTTTTAAATGGAGTCAAGTCTTGCACAGCAGGCATCTTACCACTGAGCAGCTTCCCCAGTCCAGAACTGTGCTCCCAGCTCCTCCCCTTCCCTGTCCCTTTCCGCCTGCCTCCCTCCCAGCTTGTTGAGCTAAACCCTGACCTTCAAATGTGTTCTTTTTTGGGGGGTGTTTGGAGTGCTGAGCCCAGGCTCTCCTAGAGCTAGTAATTCCCCTGCCTCTGCCTCCAGCCTCCATGAACTGGTTTGAGTGGTGTGCGCTCTATCAGTGTTTGTAGGTTTGACTCTAGGAGTCTTGGTGTGGCTCCAGCAGACAGATGGAGGTGTGCAGACTGTAGCAGGGTGTTTATACACTAGCTCTTGTTAAAGAGTGGAGGCCCAGGACAACTGTAGTGTTGTTCAGCTGTGTTGGGTTTTTAGCAGCAACCCCTTGCTCTTGGGACCTTGACTGCACTCCCACCAGCAGCTCTGCCAGGCCCTGTCTTTGCTTCGTGAGCCATTCCATGGAATTTTAGTTTGCATTTCTGTGCTGGTTCATGGTGTCCAACATCTTTGCACTTTCCCCCATGTGTATCTTTAATGAAACAGCCATTGTGTCTTTTGCTACTCAATGAGCAGTGCTGTGTAGGAAGATGAGCCCCCCCCCCCAGTTGTATTTTATGTGTATTGTTGTCAGGGTGTTGGATCCCCTGGAACTGTAGTTACAGACAGTTGTGAGCAGCTATTTGGGTGCTAGGAATTGAACTTGGGTCCCCTGGAAGAGCAGCCAGTGATCTTAACTACCGAGCCATCTCTTCAGTCCTATTTCTCACTGTTCTTATGTGAACATTTTAATTTGGGAAATTTGAGTTAAACTTTTCCTTTGGTGTCAGGTCTAAGAATTCTTCCTCCTCCCCGAGACAGGGCTCTCTCTTTGTACCCCTGGCTGTCCCTGAACTCACTCTATAGACCAGGCTGGCCTCAAACTCAGAGAGCCTCTCCCTGCCTCTGACACCCGAGTGCTGGGATTAAAGGCTTGCAGCACTACTCTAGTGTGTGGATGGAACCTGGGTACTATGTGTGCTCAGTAAGTGAGGCTGATGGGAACCACGGTCATCACATGCTTAGTAAGTGCTGGGGATGGAACGGGCCTGAATGTGTAACCCAGGTCCTGTACACATGCAGCAGGTATCCTGGCTTCTAAAGCTTCACCTAGCCCTAGATTCTAAAGACTTTTCTCCTGTGCTTTTTCCCAAATGTTTCATATTTTTATGTTTTACATTGAATGAAGTCAGGCTGGGTATTGGTGGCGCACGCCTTTAATCCCAGCACTCAGGAGGCAGAGGCAGGTGGATCTCTGTGAGTTTGAGGCCAGTCTGGTCTCCAGAGTGAGTGCCAGGATAGGCTCCAAAGCTACACAGAAACCCTGCCTCAAAAAACCAAAAAAGAAGAAAAAAAAAAAAACAAAGAAAAAAACATTGAATAAGTCTGTAATCATTTGTATTTTCACCTGTATCACCTATATGTGGGCCAGCAGCTGGGGTCCACTTTGCTCCTCCAGCACCACACTGAAAACTGCCCTTCTTCAGGCCACCAAGCCACCTCCTGCCCTCATAGTCTTCAGATGAGGCCCCTGATGTAGCTTTTACTTTGTAGAAAGAAATTATTATACTTACTTATGTTGGGGGACACTGTAGAGTGTGTGTGTGTGTGTGTACTGTAGGTCAGAGGACAACTTGAAGGTGTAGGGGTCAAACTCAGGTTGTCAGGCTTAGTGGCCAGCACCTTTCCACTGAGCCATCTCACCTGTTCTGCTTTTTGTTAGCCGGTTGCGGTTCTTTTTCTCTTGTCCCGCTTAGGTCCCACCACCACTTCAGCCCCAAATAAGCACACAGACACTATATTAATTATAAAAGTGTTGGCTGATGGCTTAGTCTTCTTATTGGCTAGCTCTGTTTTAATTATTAACCAATTTCTATTAATCTAAGTATTCCAGGGAGAAGGGTCCCAGACCTGTTACTCCTTTGGCAGCCTACATGGTGACTCCTCTTGGCAGCCCTCTCTGCCTACCTTTCCCAGAATTCTCCACGTCCTAGTCCCACCTATCTTCCTGCCTCATTGGCCAGACAGTGTTTTATTCATCAACCAATAAGAGAAACATATATACAGAAGGACTTCCATCATTAGACTCCATTGGAACAAGGCTGGGGGGAGGTGTGGCCCAGTGGTGGAGCCTAGCATATGTCAAACTCAGGGTTCCACACCGGCATTGCAAACTTGGGGGTATCATGCAGGGCAGTGTGGTGCTGCAATCCCAGTGCTTTAGAGGCTGAGGCAGGATGGTTGCTGGCAGTTGAGGGAAGCCTGGGCTGCATAGTGAGTTCAAGGCCAGCCTTGGTTACATAGTGACATCCTGTCTCAAAACCATAATAATAATTAGCAAACAGACCCATCTCCGTGGACACATGTAGGCGCACGCTTGTCTTCTGCCCCATTCTCTCCTTGGTTGACACGGTTGCAGAAAGCCTTGCCGTCAGACACACGTTAGCCTTTTGTCCTCTTCCCCCTCTTCTGCTTTATTTTTATTTGCGTGTGTTGGCTCCTGCAGAAGTTTCTTTGGAATGTATACACAGGTGCCTGTGGAGGCCAGAGGAGGTGTCGGTTCCCTGGAACTGAGATCACAGGTGGCTGTGAGCTGCCTGCCTCAGGCCTTTGTAAGATCAGTATGTGCTCTTAAGCACTAAGCTGTCTCTCTAGCATCCTCCACCAGTTATTCTTTTAAAAGGGGAGGGTGGTTGACAAGATGGCTTAGTAGGTAAAGGCGCTGAGATCAATTCCCCAGGACTCTCACAGTGGGAAAAGAGTGAGTCTTCTAACCTCCACTTCACAGTTTTAATTGAAATAGAATTACACATGTACACACTTTTTTAATTTTAAAATTAAAACATCAGGACTGATGAGATGGCTGAGCTGCTAAAGGTGCTTTGCCAACAAGCCTGATGATATGAGTCTGACCCCTGGGATGACCTACATGGTGGGTGCAAGCAGGCTCTCACAAAGTTGTCCTCCGACCTGTGTGCACTTGCACATACACATGTCTAGGCACATAGTTAGTTCTTCTGCCATTCTGTGTCAGTCTGAGAATGACCCCGCAGCTAGCACAAGTCTGCCTGGAGTTGCTTACGCCTGCACGTCTGGGGTGCATAGGTCAGCTCCTGCAGCGCATTGTTGCACCTCCAGAGCAGGGCAAAGAATGTGTGTATGTGCCTCTGCTGGCTTTGTCTCATGGTTGGTCTTGACTTTGCCAAGTAGACAGTAAGGCTAGTAATACAGACTGTGCATTGCTTTGCTTGAATTCCCAAATGGGCAGCACCCCCAAATCCAAAGGTTCTTCATAGACATGGCTTCACGGGCAGGAAATTGCACACCTGACCTGCTGGAATCTGCTTTCCTGGAATATGGTAGGGAACTCCCTAGGCTGTGTGTGCAAGGCTCCTGGAAACAGCTGAGTTCTGTGTTTAGACTTGAGTCCCATTCAGAAGATACTGTGTAGATACTGTGTATTATGAAAAATACGCATAACCTGAAAGAGCCCTGAAGCCTTGCTAGCCTGGCACCTTATGGCAGGATGTTCTGCCAACATAGCTGCTAGTGGGGGACATTGTCCTCCTGGCCTGGCCATGGCCTGCCCTTCTCAACTGTGTTCTCTTTCTAATTTTTGCCCTCCCTCCCTCCCTCCCTCCCTCCTTCCCTTCCTCCCTCCCTGTGATAAGAGTAAAACCTAGGACCTTGTCCACACAAGTTGGTGCTCTACTACTGAGCCCCAGCTGTCTCTTCAGTGTTTTTTTGTTTTGTTTTTTGACACTGGATTTCTCTGTGTAGCCTTGGCTGTCTTGGAACTTGCTTTGCAGACCAGGTTGGTCTCGAACTCAGAGATCTGCCTGCCTCTGCCTCCTGAGTTCTGGGACTAAAGGTGTGCACCTCCACCATCTGGCTTTTGTTGTTGTTGCTTTGTTAATTTAAAATTACTTTATTGTTATGGGTGATGGGGAGCATGTGCCATGGTGTGTGGAGGTCAGAAGACATAGTGTGTTCATGGGGCCACCCCTCTCCTTCCTTCATTATGTAGGTTCTGGGGATTGAAGTTAGGTTACCAGGTGTGGTGGTGGCTTGAATACAGATGGCCTCATAGGTTCATTTATTTGAATGCTTAGTCACCAGGGAGTGGTGATATTTGAAAGGGTTGTCAAGATTTAAAAGAGGTGTGGCCTTGTTGGAGGAAGTGTGCCACTGCAGGTGGGTTTTGAGGTTTCAAAAGCCCATGCCAAACCCAGAGTCTCTGTCTTTCTCCACCTATGGATCAGGATGTAGCTTTCAGCTATGGCTAGAGCTTCTGCCTGCATGTTGCCATGCTCCCTGACATGATGATAATGGACTAAGCCTCTGAAACTGTAAGCAAGCCACAGTTTAAATTGCTTCCTTTATAAGAGTTGCTGTGGTCATGGTATCTCTTCACAGCAATAGAAGAATGACTGACACCAGACTTGAAGGAAAACACTTTTGCCCATTGGGTCATTTGCCAGCCCAATTTTTTTTTTTTTTTTTTCAAGACAGGGTTTCTCTGTGTAGCTTTGGAGCCTATCCTGGCACTTGCTGTGTAGACCAGGCTGGCCTCAAACTCACAGAGATCCGCCTGCCTCTGCCTCCTGAGTGCCACTACTACAACTGTTTGCCAGCCCAATTAAAAAAAAAAAAAAAATGTAGTGTTCTGTCTGCATGTATGCCTGCATGCCAGAAGAGGGCACCAGATCTCATTACAGATGGTTGTGAGCTACCATGAACTCAGGACCCCTGGAAAAGCAGTCAGTGCTCTTAACTGCTGAGCCATCTACCTAGTCCCATCCAGCCCAATTTTTTTTTTAACAAATTTTTGTTTTTTTCAAGACAGCATTTCTTTTTAAGATTTTATTTATTTATTATGTATACAACATTCTGCTTCCATATACATCTGCACACCAGAAGAGGGCACCAGATCTCATAAGAGATGATTGTGAGCCACCATGTGGTTGCTGGGAATTGAACTCAGGACCTCTGGAAGAGCAGTCGGTGCTCTTAACCTCTGAGCCATCTCTCCAGCCCCCCAATTTTTTTTAATGAAACAAAAACCACTTTTTTAAAGACAGGGTTTTATGTAGCTGAGGTTGACCTCAGAGTCACTGTGTAGCTAGGGATGACGTTGCTCTCCCCATCCTTCTGCCTCTGCCTTTTTTATTTTTATTTTTTTAATTTTTTTTATTTGTGTGTGTGTGTGTGTTTCTGAGTTTCTGAGACAGGGTCTTACTCTGTAGCTCAGGTTGGAAAGAGCCTCCTGCATAGCTGCAGGTCATACTGCCGTGATCAGCTTCTCTTTTCTCTTTGCTTATCCCCTGCTGCGAAACTCCTCACTTCCAGGCTCCTCCTCAGCTCTGACCTGGCCTAGAGAGAGCTGCTGCTCTGGGGGCCAAATATGCTCATGTAGTGGAGTTTCATTTCTGTCATGGTCTTGACACATGGCAGGTCTGGTGTCCTCACCCAGAGCTCAGGCCAGCTTGCACTGAGAGTAGGGCTGGGTTGACGGGATTGGCGCTCACACCTTTGCAGGCGGTGCTTTGCTCCATGTCTAGGCTTCAAGTGAAACTTGAGACTGCCCCTTCCTCCTGTGCCCAGGGCAGCCAGGGTTGGGTATGGGCTCCCTGGGGAAACAGCAGGCTGCACCTGTTTTCACATGGCTTTGAATGCTCAGTGTGTGGTCATGGCTGCTTTGGCCTTAAAAAGTGCACCATTGTGGAGCCCAAGAATGCATTGTCCCAGGTCACCTGCCCTGGGACAGACCTGGGCTGTCTTCGCAGCAAGCTAGGATCCAGTAAAGGCCTCTTCCAGCTTGGAGCTCCTGTAACCTCAGCGTTCACTGCCTACATGGAGGAAAACTCTGTTGTCCCACCAGTAAATAGGAGCTAGCATATTGTCTGCCCTATTGCATTGCCCTATAGGAAGGAGGACTGAATGAGGAACTCAAGGCCAGACATGGTGGCATTCATATACTGCCAGTAATCCCAGCTTTAGGAAGCAGAGGCAGGAGCTTGCTGAGGGTTTGAGGTCAGCCTGAGGTAAATTGTGAGTGCTGGATCTGCCAGGGTATGTGTTGTTGGGATGTCAAAATGTTGGTTGTTTTTTCAGTCTTTGGCTCTTTTAGTTTTTTTTTTTTTTTTTTCCATTTGGGGGGGCCCACTACCTAGCTCCCAAATAGATCACACAGTTATAAATGCCCAGTCTTAGCTTGACTTGTTTCTTGCCACCTTTTGTTTGTTTTTAACTTAAATTGATCTATCTAACTTTTGTCTCTGGGCTTTTTCCTTTTCTTTTAGTATATCTTAATTTCACTTTTACTCTGTTCTGTGGCTGGCTGTGTGGCTAGGTTCCTCTCCGTGTTCTATTTTGCTCCTTCTTCTCTTCCCGGATTTCTCCTCCTATTTATTCTCTCTGCCTGTCAGCCCTGCCTATCCTTTCTCCTGCCTCAATATTGGCTGTTCAGCGCTTTATTAGACCACCAGGTGTTTTAGACAGGCAAAGTAACACAGCTTCACAGAGTTAAACAAATTCTGTAGTCACCCCCACCCCCACCCTGCCTCTCTTTGTCTGGGTATTTTGCTCTGCTCACAGGTGCCTGGTTCCCCCAGAGAAACTGACTGAAATTGCATTGTTTTGAACCTGAATTGATCTTATAGTGCTGGTCAGAGCCTGGGAGTCCCTTCCCCAGTGTATCCTTATGCAGTTCCAGGACAGCTTCCCTCTTGACTCAGTCTCTTGATCCCCAGCGTCACAGGCAGGCCAGATTGTTTGTTTTTAAAGACAGGGTCTCACTATGCAACCCTAAGTGGCCTGGAACTCACTCTGTAGACCAGCCTGGCCTCAGACCCAGATCCTCATGCCTCTGCCTCCTGAATCCTGGGATTTGAAGGTGTGCACCACGACTTAAGGAAGTTTTGATGAACCTCTCAGGAGTGCTCAGCCTCTCAATCTCCCTTCAGCTGTGTGGACAACACCCTTCCCTGTAGTTGAGCCTGATGGTGGTCCCTTCCCTGCAGCTGTGTAAATGTCACCCTTCTTTGAGTTAGCCTCATCTCACTTTCTTCACTTGACCCTGGTGTGTTTTGTGTCGGATGTCAGAGGCTGGACCATTGATCAAGAACAGATTTACCTCTTGTAAGCTCTGGTGGTTGGGAAGACCAAGGGACACCTACATCTGGCCAGGCAGAGGGAGCAGGCAGGACACATCCTCCTGTGATGCTTCAGAGGATGGAGCCCCTGGCTGACTGGCACTTTCCCAGCATTTACTGGGGTTGATGCAGCCTGTATTTGAACTTGAGCTTCCATAAAGGGACACCCATAGGGACACCCTTTCATATAGTCACTTGTATGTTTACTTAGTTTTTCTTGTTTGAGACAGGGTTTCACGACAAAGCCCAGGCTGTCTTGACTCACAAGAATCATGCCTTGGCTACCCCTCCCCTCAGTGTTGGGAGACCCCACTGCTGTATAGTGGCTGCTTACTTCCTCACTGGGGTGGCTTGCTCCTCCAGGTTACTTCTTCCTTCCCATAAAGGGGCATCTTGTTGAGACCAGTGAGGGAGGGAGGGATGGAGTGGTTAGAGCCTGACCTTGGAGTTCTGGGCTAAACAAGGGGTTGAGGGGTATCCTTGATGCTGAGTGTAAGACTCTTGGCTTCCCGCACAGAGGGAGTGAATACTTTCAGCATGAGGCTGTCTGCACCCTGGAAGATGCCTGCAGCATGAATCTTGTATACTGTCACTTGTCAGGCAGCTGGTAGAAGACAGGATAGGTGAGGACTCAAAGCCAAGTGCATGCTGGTGACTCAAGGACACATACAGAAACTCCACCAACTCACGGGGGTGAGGGAGGAGTCTCCACCACCACCTCTTTGGAGGTGAGCCTCTGTGCTGGGGTTTGACTTTGCTTTGTCTGTCAGGTGCACACATTTTTACTAGAACGGGGGTTTATTTTGGCAATGACAAGACATTGTGTATTGTCACCTCCACTTAGAAGGCTAAGGCAGGAGACCACTTGATCCTAGGAGTTCAAGAGGAGCTTGGGGCTGGGTGTGGCAGTTCCTGTCTTTAATGTCAGCATTCAAGAGCCAGAGTCACGAGGATCACCAGGAGTTTAAGGCCATCCAGGGCTATCTAGCAAGGCCTTTTCCCAACAAAAATGAAACAAAACAACTCAAGACCATCCTGGACTATATATATGGGAGGCTGCTTTTTGTGCTGATGTCCATTTGTCCATATGTCCACTTGTGATCACTTTCTGACTCTTCTGTTTTATTCAGATTCCCAGTGGAAATCCGTTATATGAATCTTACTATAAGCAGGTATGTCTGTGTGCTATCTTCTTGTTTTACATTTTAGTTCATTTTACTGTGTAGGTGTATTTGTGTTCACCTGTACCATAGTGTGCCTGTGGCAGTAAAGGGACAGCTCTCGGAGTCAGTTCTCCCCTTTCACCATGTGGGTCTCAGAGATCAAATTTAGGCCCTTAGGCTTGGCGGCAGGAGCCTTTGCCCACTGACCATCTATCTCTCCAGCCTGCCAGTGCCTTTTTATATGTTGTGTATGTACTCGTGTGTGAATGTGTGTTGGTGCTGGGGGTGGAACCCAGAGCCTCTTTTTTTTTTTTTTTTTAAGTTCCTTTTTTTAAAAATATTTATTTATTATGTGTACAGTGTTCAGCCTGAATGTATCCCTGCAGGCCAGAAGGAGGCACCAAATCTCATTATAGATGGTCGTGAGCCACCATGTGGTTGCTGGGAATTGAACTCAGGACCTTTGGAAGAGAAGGCAGTGCTCTTAACTGCTGAGCCATCTCTCCAGCCCCCAGAGCCTCTTATATGCAGAGCAGCTCAGCCACCCACCGTCTTTGTAGTTGCAGCTGGGAACACATTTGAAGCAGCTCTTTGTGAGCACACATAGAGACAGCGTCTGTAAATGATTGTGTCCATTTCTGTGAACACTTGGAGACAGTGCAGCTACTTCTGCACTGTAAATGGTTTTGTCCTATTGCAGGTGGACCCTGCCTACACAGGGAGAGTTGGGGCCAGCGAGGCTGCGCTGTTTCTGAAGAAGTCGGGGCTCTCTGACATCATCCTGGGGAAGGTAGGGATTCTGGCACCCTGGAATGAAAGCCAGCTGTACAGACCCTCCTTGGGTGGGGCCAGGACACCCTGAGAGTCTTTGCTGTAGTGGATGGATCTGAAGGCCTGGAGGAAGCATTTAGAGCTGACTGCCATGCCATCCTAGCACTTGAGAGGCTGAGGCAGAAGGATCAGGAATCCCTTGCCAGCCTGGTCTACATAGTATGACTTGTTTTTGAAAAGATATGCCAAACCTACAATGCCAGACATCTCAGAATTCTCCTTTAATCCCAGCACGCTGGAAGCAGAGTGTGGATATCTGGAGTTTTTTGAGGCCAGCCTGGTCAATCTCAGATGGTGGTCACCTTCAAGGTGTAGACAGCCTACTGGATCAGAGTGCTTTTGGTGTCTTGGTAGCTATGGGTTTACATTGCCATGTAATGACTGAATAGGGAGCTAAGTGAACATGGGGGTTCTATGGGCCCCGCCACCAAATGGCTGTGTGCCTGGCAAGTCCCAGTGCCCATGGCAGAGAAGCAGTTGATGTGACTCCTGTTCCATCCAACTTGGCTGATGAGTGACAGCCACACTCATAAGCACTTTTATGTCTCCACAGATATGGGACTTGGCGGACCCCGAAGGTAAAGGGTTCTTGGACAAACAGGTATATATGCACACACAGAGCAGGGGAGAGGCTGGGCACCCCTAAGACCAGGTGACTTGTACATTTCTTCCACTCCCTGCTGTCATCCACACACAGCTGTGAGGAATTGTCACTTTGGGGTGCAGGTCTGTAAGTATGCAAGCCCCTGACTTGGTGACCATTCCTTTGACTGTCTTGGGACTGTCTCAGCTTCTTTACCTGCTGCTGTGATAGATAAATCGCCCTGACAGAAGCAGTTCTGGTGAAAGGGCACCTGCAGCTCACGGCTCCAGGTGTACCCACTTGGGACAAGTAAGGCAGCAGGAACCTGAAGCCTAGCCCAGGGCTGGGGTACCCACATGGAGGGCATGCTTTCCCATCTCAGGTAACCTAGGACCCCCTCACAAGCCAGCCTGCTTGAAGCAGCTCCTCATCCAAGACTTCCTTCTCAGGTAGTTCCCACTGTGTCCAGTTGACAGAACTAAACAGTAAGGGAGCTCGAGAGAGGACTCAGCTATAACAGAGCCAGGTCTCAGCACCCACATTTGACAGCTTACAACCACCTGTGACTCCAGCTCCAAGGAATCTGATCCACCCATACATACATGTACACACACACACACACACACACACACACAAACACACACACACACTATATATACACTGTTAAACAAAACAAAACAAAATCCCCTAAACATCACAATGAACTTACCAGTGATTAAAACATTTTAAAGATTTAAAATAATTAAAATAAATTGTACCTTGTATGGTGGCACATACCCTTAATCTCAACACTCAGGCATCAGAGGCAGGTGGATGGGTCTCTATGAGAGCCTAGTCTACATATGGAGTGCCAGGATAGCCAGGGCTACAGTGAGACATTGTCTCAAAACAAGCAAACAAAAACCCACAGGGTAGGGGAAGACCAGAAAAATTTTGCATGTGTTTGTGGCCCATGGAGGCCAGAAGAAGGTGCCAGATCCCTGGAGATGAGGTGATAGGCAGTTGGGAGTTGCCTGATGGGGTGCTGGGAACCAAACCCTGGTTTTCTGCATGAGCAGTATATGCTCTTAACCACAGAGCCATGTCTTCAGCCTAAAGACTGTTCCATATGAAAGTAATTTTAGAATTCTGTAACGATACCAAACGTAGTTTACTGGGTTCCTACACACCCCTTCTAGTTGTAATCAACTCTCCCCAAGAATGTGCAGTCAAAAAAAAAAAAAAAAGAGTGTGCAGTCACACAATTGCCGTACTGTGTCAGACTACTGTGGTCACAGCACTAACCAGGATCTGCACCAGGCTGGCTGTTTTCTGATGCCCTCTACCATGGAGGCTTCACCTTGGAGCCCTGAGCTCTGTTCTTGAGGGATATTCTGAGTGGAATTGTGTTTGTCCCACAGTGCTGGCAGTGAGTGGAATCTTACAGAAGGCTTTGTGATGCTGTGCTCACAGGGCCTGCATGCAAGTGAGTTCCCAGCTCCTCCCCCAGGTGCTGTCTGAGGCTGTTCTGTGCCCTCAGGCCTCAAGCCTGTTCATCTGCCAGCCATGACCACCAGTCACCGGCACCTCCCTCCCTTGTGATTGGGTTGCTCGCTGGCCGCTTAGTGAAGATGCCGGGGGACCTGATTTGGTTCCTCTGACTACCATCCTGCCCTGTTTTCAGCACCCCTCTGATACCATATGTTCTCCACAGCTTCTGTTATGTCCCTATGAAAGGTGTAGTCTCTCTCCATATTCTTACACCAAGAGAGAAGCTCTGCTCTAGGTTGCACACCTGCCCCAGCCTCTATCACTGATAAAACTGACTAAAAGCACATGGAGAGAAAGGGCTACTTGGTTATAGATTACAGTTCATTATTGAGGGAAACTAAACTCCAGGCAGGAACTGAAACAGAGGCTGTGGAGGATCAATGCTTACTGGCTTGTTCCATATGGCTTGGTCAGCCTGCTTTTCCTATAGAATTTAGGACTACCAGCCCAGGGCTGACACTGTCTATGTGAATCATTAATTAGGAAAATACTCCATAGACATGTCCCCAGGCCAGTCTGATGGAGTGAGTTCCTTGATCAAGGTTCATTCATTCTTTTTTTTTTTTTTTAAATACATTTTTATTTAAATTAGAAACTTTCTTATTTTACATATCAATCCCAGTTCCTTCTCTCTCCCCCTCATCCCAGGCCCCCCAGACCAAGGTTCTTTCTCAGCTGACTTTGTGTCAGGTTGACAGCTTGTCACAGAACACAGGTCATGCAAGCACTCAGGAGACTGAGGCCAGAGGATTGAGACTCAGATTCAGCTGCGTAGTAAGAGTCTGTTTCAAAAAAGGAGGCCAGAGAGATGGCTCAATGGTTAATTAAGAGAGCTTACTGCTCTTGCAGAGAACTGAGCTCAGTTCCTAGCACGCACAAAGCTGCTCACAACATCCTGTAACTCCAATTCTAGAGATCTGATGCCTCTGGGCTCTGAGGGTAGCTACACTTATGCACACACTCATAATTAATACTAAAACTAGCCTGGCGGTGGTGGCGCATGCTTTTAGTTTCAGCAGTCGAGAGGCAGAGGCAGGCGGATCTCTGTGAGTTCGAGGCCAGCCTGGTCTCCAGAGCAAGTGCCAGGATAGGCTCCAAAGCTACACAGAAAAACCCTGTCCCGGAAAAATAAATAAATAAATAAATAAAAATCCAGTATATGGACTGACGGTATGGCTTAGAAGAAAAGTGCTTGCCTAGTATTCCTGAAGCTTTAGGTCTTACAAAAACAGAAACAAAGTAGGCTGTGTATATTTGGCCCATCAGTCATTGTCAGTGTGGACTGCTCCAGCATCTCATGACCTAGAAGCTTGTTGCCTTAGGAAATTCCTTTACCTGAAACTTTTCAGGGCTCAGGGCTTACTAATGGCTGCCTGCTATGGTGTCTGCAGTCATCATGGTGGAAGTAAGAGCCGTCCTGTTTTGCTTTATGGTGTTAATGCCTCCTCTTATTGGGTCCACAGGGTTTCTATGTTGCACTGAGATTGGTGGCCTGTGCACAGAGTGGCCATGAAGTCACCTTGAGCAATCTGAGCCTTACCATGCCACCACCGAAATTTGTGAGTGTGCAAGCCATCATACTTTCTTGGTTCTGTGTCTGTGTACATACATGTGCATGACAGCTCCATTTTTTCTCTTGTTTCCCATGTTTTAGTCAAGGTAAAATGCAGATACCATATAATTCACCATTTTTAAATGCACTGTTCAGCTAGGCATGGTGGCTTATACCTTTAATCCTAGCACTTGGGAAGCAGAAGTCAGTGGATCTCTTGAGTTCTAGGCCAGCCTGATCTATAAAGCTAGTTCCAGACATCCAGGAATACACAGAGAAATCCTGTCTTGAAAAGAAAACAAAATAAAATGTGCAGTTGGGTAACACTTATATATTACAGTGTTGTGCAAACATCAGCCAGAGTTACTAGTTCTCAGCTCCTAAAATGAAGACCCTGGGCCATGTTTGTTTCTTTATCTCCCAGTCCTCGGTAGCCACCCATCTTCTTTCTGTGTAAGTTTGTCTCTTCTGATGTTGCTGTCAATGGAGTCACACAGGGTATGGCCTTGTGTGTGCATCTTTCATTCATTCTGCCCAGATCAGGATACTTGACTGTTGTGACTGGTCAGGCACTGCTTACCTGTCTGTCTGCTGAGCTCTGTGGTGTCTCCTGCATCTTTGGTTGTTGGGAGCAGGTTAGCTGTGAATGGTCATGGATTTGTGTATGCACCTGTGGGTCTGTACCTGGCAAGGGAGCTATGGGATCATAGGTCATTCTCCATTCGGTGGTTTCCCACTTTGGAATGAGATCCTTTTGGTTTGTTTGCACATGTGATACTGTCCCATTTTTCCTCAGCATGACACCAGCAGCCCACTGATGGCCACACAACCGTCTACAGAGACCCACTGGGCTGTGCGGGTAAGTGAGAGGGATAGTTGATGTGTTGGCCATGTAGATCATTTGGAACATTCTGGAACACCTTTGCCATCTGTATGTCTCCACAGAATCAGAGGATCATATCTGTGTTTTGATTTTGTTTTTTAAGATTTTATTTTCTTTTTCATTATTTGTATGTCTCTGGTGGGTATGTGTGCCCTTGGAGGCCAAAGACAGGTGGGATTCTCTGGAGCTGTAATTACCAGCTGTAGTGAGCCACCTAAACTTGGACATTGGGAACTGCACTTGGCTGCTCTTAACCTCTCATCATCTATCTCTCCAACCCTTGTTTTGTTTTTTTGCTTATTGAGAATGGGTCTCATGTCACCCAGGCTAACATCAAGCTCAATCTGTAGCTAGCTGAGTCAGAGCTCCTAACTCCTAATCCCCTGCCCCTACCTCCCCAGCATGGGGATGCCATGCATGTCACAGCACTTGGCTTGAAAAATCAGCACGTTAGGCATTCCTTTTCCATGCAGAGGGCAATGTGGTCCTGCCTCTAGGAAGGAAAAACAAGCATGATGGCTGTCTTAGTTAGTGTCCTATTGCTGTGAGGGGACACTGACCACAACAGCTCTTAGAAAGGAAAGCCTTTATTTGGGGCTTACTTTAGTTTCAGAGGCTTAGTTCATTTATCATCATGGCGGGAAAATGGTGGCTCGCAGGTAGACATGGTGCTGGAGAGGAGCTGAGTGACCCACGTCTGTATCTGCAGTCAGCAGGGGAGAGACAAGACAACCACTGGGCCTGGCTTGGGCTTTTAAAACCTCAAAGCCCACCCACAGTGACACGCCTCCTCCAGCAAGACCATACCTATCCCAGCAAGGTCACAACTCCTAATAGTGCCACTTCCTGGTGACCAAGCATTCAAATCTATGAGCCTATGGTGTCCATTCTCACTCAAACCACCACGTTCCTCTCCCTGGCCCCCATAGGCTGTGGTGGACATACTACATTCAAACCAATTTCTAAAGTCCCCATTCTATCACAGTCTCCACACTGTTTGAAAGTCCAAAGTTTCTTCTGAGATTCATGGCAATCTGCTCTTTTGTTTTGTTTTGTTTTGAGACAGGGTTTCTCTTTGTAGTCCTGGCTGTCCTGGAATTCACTTTTTAGACCAGGCTGAGCTCAGAGATCTGCCTGCCTCTGCCTCCTGAGTGCTGGGATTAAAGGTTGTTGCACCATGCCTGGCTTCATGGCAGTCTCTTAACTGTAACCAACTATAATCCTCTGTAAAAATCAATATTGAAAAGCAGATTGCATACTTCCAACATCCAATGGCACAGAATATACGTTACCATTCCACAAGGGAGAAATGGAAACATAGTGTGGAAATACTGGACCAAAGCAAGCCTGGAAACCAGCTGGGCAAACTCTGTGTTTCTATGTCTGATGTCAAAGGACTCTTTAGATCTCTAACTCTGTTTTGTTGACATTCTCATTCTTCATTCTCTCTCTCTCTCTCTCTCTCTCTCTCTCTCTCTCTCTCTCTTTCGGTCTTGATTTCACTACCTCAGCAGGTATCTCATGGCTCTGGCATCTCTTAACAGGCTTCACCTTCACAGCTTCATGCAATGGCCTCTCTAGGCCTCCATTCAAGGACACCCCGACACATGCTGGCCTCAGAGGCTTTCCTTAGTCGTGGAGGGAGATTACCTAACCCCTTTCTTGTATCCTTGACTCTAAAGCCAGAACCATGTGGCTGAAGCTGCCAAGTTCTGCTGCTTGCTGTGGCTGGAATGTGGCTCCCTGTTCAAACTTTTACCAGTTTTCAGTTTTCAGTGGTTTCCTTCAGTGCTTAAGCCTGGCTGTCCTGGAACTCACTCTGCAGACCATACTGGCTTAGGACTCAAAGATCCACCTGTCTCTTCCTCTCAGTGCTAGGATTAAAGATGTACATCACCATGCCTGCCCCTAAACTTTTTTTTTTTTTTAAGATTTTATTTATTTATTATGTATATGACATTCTGCTTCCATGTATATCTGCACACCAGAAGAGGGCACCAGATCTCATAACATGAGCCACCATGTGGTTGCTGGGAATTGAACTCAGGACCTCTGGAAGAGCAGCCAGTGCTCTTAACCTCTGAGCCATCTCTCCAGCCCCGCCCCTAAACTTTTAATTCCTTTTGTAAGTTGGAAATTTAGCTACCTGGGGTCTTGCCTTGAGATCACCACTCCCTTTATTCCATTTAGGATCTCCTTGAACACTGGACTAGCTCCATTACACCTTATGATGCTCCTTTTCTCCTCAGACTCTACCTTTTGTATTTTTCCTTGCTTATCTTGCTCTTTTTTTTTTTTTTTTTTAATTATAGATCTGCATAAGAGTAACTGCTGTTAGGCAGGCAGTGGTGGTGCACGCCTTTAATCACAACACTTGTGAGTTTGAGGCAGGTGGATCTCTGTGAGTTCGAGGCCAGCCTGGTGTACATAGTGAGTTCTAGGACAGGTTCCAAAGCCACACAGAAACCCTTTCTCAAAAAAACAAAGGGGCTGGGGGAGAGGGAAGGGAGAAGAGACCCCACTAATAACCACAGGACAAAGTCAATACTAAGCTGCCCTGAAATCTCTTCTGTCAGCACCATTAATTCAAAACCTTTTAATTTAGCTTTAGGCAGATTTTTCAGACAAGGGCAAAAAACATTCCCCCCCCCCCCATAAAAAAAATCACAAGAATGGTCTCTGGGCCACACACTAACATTTTTCTCTGAAATCCCTTAAGCTGGACCCCACAGTTTAGATACCCTCAGCACTACTGTCTTCCATGTTTCTACTATTTTGGTTCATTGAGCTGCAACCTAATCCCGAGGCAGGCAGGAAGCATGAGGGACTTGCCCGTCTGACCGAGTGAATGCAGAGAAGCTGGAAGCACTGGCTTGGGGCTTGTGGGTACCACATGCAGTCAGCTGTGCCAGTGAGGGCTGGTTGTGAGAGTCAAGCCCTGTGGGGTGCCAGTTAAAGGCGGGGTTTAAACGAATCTACAAGACTCAAGATAAATGAATAACAGGTATTTATTAGGGAAACACTTACACAATTAATAGTAAATAATTGATATGGTCTTCCCACTCCTGAAGATGCAGTCTCTGCCCTTCCAGAGTTCCGACTACCCCCAAAGATAGCGAGCCAACCCCTCCTCTTACTTATAAGGGGTCACATCTTGCACACCTTGAAGCCACGCCCCTAGGATTTGGCCACCACTGCAAGTCCACTGGTGAAAAAAGATGCCACTACAATATATATTTGCAAAACATAAGTGATCCTGAAGAGCCAGAGTTGGTCCTGCAGCCATGTGTGGGTTGTGGATGTTCTCAGAGAATGGGAAGCAGCCCCCTATGCCACATTTTCTTGTACTTCTCTCTTCCTCCCTCTTTTTTAATTTTATTATTATTATTATTATTTATTATTATTATTATTTTTTTTATTTTTTTTTTTTTTTTTGAGACAGGGTTTCTTTGTGGCTTTGGAGGCTGTCCTGGAACTGGCTCTTGTAGACCAGACTGGTCTCAAACTCACAGAGATCTGCCTGCCTCTGCCTCCTGAGTGCTGGGATTAAAGGCGTGCACCACCTCTGTCCGGCCTCCTCTCTTCCTTCTTTATCCGCTCTCTGACTCTTTTGAACTTGGGCAGGCCCTGAACTTTTTGGGCAAGGGCTTCACCATCACACTATGCTCTTAGCCCTTTTCAGTTTGTTTCTGTGAGACAGGGTCTCCTGTAGCCCTGTCTGACTTCAAACCTCTGCATAGCCATGAATGATCTTGAACCCTCACCTCTCCTTCCTCAGTACTGGAATTGCCTGTGGTTTATACAGTGCTGGAGGTGGAGCCCAGGGATGGGTATTCTATGTGTGCTGCATGGACACTACCTACCGAGCCATCGTACCAGCGCTCTCTTCAAAACCTTTTTTCCTAGTGGTGAGATTGGAGTCCAAGGCTCCACTGCACTGAGCCTCATCAAAGCTTATGTTTGGACTGTGAGAAGTAAGACTTCCACTCTTGAAGTTGACATTTGAGACAGGGTCTCCCCATGTAGCATAGGCTGACCGCAAACCCTCCATCTTGAGTGCTGAAATGAGAGATGTATGCCATTGGCCCCACTGGAGGTGGATTTTGGTCATGTTTGCTCCCAAACTAAATAGCTGTGAGGTTCCTTGATTTACTGCAAAGGCATTTCCTGCTGGCCAGGCCCTTCTGCCATCAGGAGACCTGATGTGGAAGATAGCATGGCCCCCAGGCCACTGTGCCAGGGAGCTGTGCCCGCGTCTCCCTGGAAACTCGGGTAGCTGGGCTTGCTCTCGGATGTCTTCCTCCACTGGTACAGTTGAGGTCTGTGTAGACCGTCCTCACCATGTGCTCTACACTCACTCCAGCTCCTCCTCTCTCCTTTCCCGGTAGGTGGAAGAGAAGGCAAAGTTTGATGGCATCTTTGAAAGCCTTCTACCAGTCAATGGTCTGCTTTCTGGAGACAAGGTCAAGCCAGTCCTCATGAACTCGAAACTACCTCTGGATGTGCTGGGCAGGGTAAGGGGCTGGGTGCTTTCCCATCCCATACTGCAGTGTGTCTGTCTGCTAGCGTCACCTTTCTCCTCCCAATGTGCACTGTACCACCAGATGCTTCTTGAGCTGCTGAAACATTTCATTGGCCTTTGGCTTATGTTTTTAAGTAAATGCTTTGTCCTGCTTGTCAATCTCAAGGTCAAGGCACTTTCAGCTCTGTTACAGGTTTAGAAATAGTCTTAGATACTCCTTTTTTGGTTTTATCATGGGGTTTCCTATATCTCTCATATTGGCTGGGGGTAATCTTAAACTCCCAATCCACCTCCATAGTGCAGTCCTTTTATTTGTTTGTTTATTTTGGTGGCCGTGCCCTTGTACACCTATAATCCCAAGAGGCAGAGGCAAGAGGATCATGAGTTTTAGGCCAATCCAGTCTGTGTAGCAGAACCCTGCATCAGGAGTTCCTCATCAGAAATGAACCTCAGCTTTGTTCATATCCATGCAAAGTGTTTGGCTCCAGAATCTCCACTGTAGGCACTGTTCCTCCAGAGGGGTGTCGCTGTGGCCCAAGGCTTCATCCTGGTAGCCTGCTTCCTGGTGTATGTGGGCTAGGCAAGCTTATTGTCATCTTTGGGGCCTTGCTACAGAGGGACCATGGTTGTTCAGCCAGAGCCCAAGGCCCTGGCCTCTAACAGAGTCTAAAAACAACAAACCCTGTCCTCAGTGGCTTTCAGAGGCCATTTCTTAGTGCCCATCTATGTGCCTCTAAGTTCTAGAATTCTAAGCATGTGCAGCATTTCGAGTTACATTTTAAAATAGACCTGAAAATCTGTGGCATTGGGCTGGAAAGATGTCTTAGGGCTTAAGAGCCCTGCAGAGGACACCATTTGATTCCGATTTCAGTTGAAAAGGTTGCTTGGGATGCGGTTTTCATCCTGGCCTTTGTAGGCACAGTGAACATGCTGCAGGAAGGGTATAGGTCTCAGCGTTTGTTCTCAGCTCCCTCAGAGGATGGTTTTCAGAGAGCTGCAGGGTGTCAGGGTTATTGTTTGTTTTGATTCCTTGTTTTGGTCTTTTTAGGTAGGGTCTTAGTCAGTGTTGTATTGCTGTGAAGGCACACCATGAGCACAGTAGCTCTTATAAATGAAGGCATTTAATTGGACTGGCTTACAGTTTCAGAGGGTTAGTCCCTGATCACCATGGCGGGAAGCATGGTGGCAGGTAGGTAGACATGGTGCTGGAGAAGTGGCTGAGAGCCCATATCTGATCCATAGTCAGAGAGACAAGGAGAGACTTGCTCCGACCTGGTAGTCAGGGGCACGACTCTCCCAACAAGACCATACCTCCTATCCTTCACAGATCACCAACAGAAGGACTAAGCATGCAAATATGTGAGTGAGCCTAGAGGGGCATTCCCGTTTGGATCACCACAAATAAGATCTTGCTATATAGCCAGGATGGGCCTGGAACTTTCAGTGTACTTTGGGCTGACTTGGAGCTTCCAATCCTCCTGCCTCATCCTCTTGTCACAGTCTAGTTCTTAAAGCTTTTCCTTTTCTTCTTTGTGTGTGCTTGCAAGATAGGTATACATCTCCTTAAGTGCCTCTGGTTGCCTTGGCTCATTTCACTATCAGTTCACAAGTTGCTTGTGCTGGGTGAGACTTCCTGGAGCTTCCTTCCCACATCACCCTCATGAATCTATCTGTCCCCTGCAGGTCTGGGACCTCAGTGACATTGACAAAGACGGACATCTGGATCGAGATGAGTTTGCTGTGGTAAGTCCTCTGTTTCCAACTTGCTGAGACCTAAGGAAGTATTCATGGGTGGCTACGAGAGTCTTTTATGTGTCTTTAAAAGTTTTAAAAGTGTTTATTTATTTATTTAATTATTTATTTTTTGATTTTTCAAGACAGGGTTTCTCTGTGGGTTTGGAGCCTATCCTGGCACTCGCTCTGGAGACCAGGCTGGCCTCGAACTCACAGAAATCCGCCTGCCTCTGCCTCCTGAGTGCTGGGATTAAAGGCATGGGCCACCACCACCCAGCTCTAAAAGTGTTTATTTTGACATTTTCAAATACTTAGAAAAGGTTCAGGGGTACAGTAGAGTGCAGAGTCGTCTTCACTGATCCAGTGTGATCTTACAGTGCCTGCTTTTTTATCATCCTTCCTCCTCTTCTTTGCCACTTCCTTATTCCCCCCTCATCATTTTCAAAGAGATAAATTGCAAGCACAATGCCTTTATTTTTATGATTTTTTTTTTTTTGAGACAGCGTCTGAGATTATTGAAACTGGTCTTTTTTTTATCAAAGGCATGTGCCACCACTGTCAGGCTTGAAGCTGGTCTTGAACTCATTCTCCTGCTTCTGTCTCCTTAGTTCTAGAATGATAGGCATGTTCAGCACCTGGACTTTGGTTACATTTTAAAATAGACTTTAAAGTCTGTGATATTGGGGCTGGAGAGATGTCTCAGGGCTAAAGAGCCCTGCAGAGGACCTGGGTGTGATTCCTGCCTCCCACATGGAGGCTCACTGCACTCTAACTCCAGTTACAGATCTGATGCCCTCTTCTGGCCTCCATAGGCTCTGCACACACCTAGTGCACAGACACACGACAGGCAAAATACTCATAGATACAAAAATAAATGTTAAAAAAATTGTGTTTTTGCCAGTGTGTGCCTGTCATTCCAGTATTCAGAAGCCTGAGGCAGGAGGATTGGGATTCCAGTCTAGCCTGGGCTTCATATCAAGATTTTTCTTTAAAATAAATACATATATAGACATGATTTAAAACATGTCCCTCTGCTCCCCCTGCCTGTCCTTCTGTCCCCTCTGGGGTCATACTCTGTGTCTCCTGAGCATTTTGAAGTAGATGCTCCTTGGGGTCTGTTAACTTCCAGATTTCAAAACTTCGGAATTTATAAGCCCTGGGGCTTGGTGGTCACACTGCATGCTGACTGAGTGTGCAGAGCCTAGAGTACTCAGCCTCGGCTGTTACATACATGTGCTTCACTTCTCCCTGTCCTTGACTGTTAGAATGTTTCCATTGGTAATAGATTAATAACAATTAATGAAGTAATTGCAACAAATACTGGGGCTGTAGCTCAGCTGGTAGAATGCTTGCCTAGCTTGCACAAAGCCCGGAGGTCATCCTGTGCCATATAAATCAGGTGTGGTGGCACATGCCTGTAATCTCAGTACTCTGAAGGTGGCCATACAGGGAGAGCAAGGTCACACTCAATTATTTAGTGAGCATGAGGCCATCCTGGGAAACATGAGACACCTGTCTAAAAACAGTCATGGCATTATGCTGTAATAGAAGTGTTACGAATGTGGTCTTTTGTTTCTGGAATTTCCTACCTAACATTTCAGACCATGGGTTACTCAAATCTTGGCAAGGAACCCTCAGAACTGGCTGTGTGGTGTCTGGATGGCTGTCATCTGTGCTCACTTCACTTTCCCAAACTCAACCCATCTCACGAAGCTGCAGAGGGGGCTGATGCCTGAGAAAAGATTAGCAGATTCCTTGGAGCCTCCCAAGACTGCATGAGACTCTTTCTCTGTTCTGTGACCCCTGCCCCCTCAGTTCCCTTCTCTTCTTGTTGGCACCATAGGCCATGCACTTGGTGTACCGCGCCTTGGAGAAGGAGCCAGTGCCCTCTGTTCTGCCTCCATCCCTCATCCCACCCTCCAAGAAGAAGAAGACAGTGTTTGCAGGTGCTGTGCCTGTCTTGCCTGCCAGCCCTCCACCCAAAGACAGCCTCCGCTCCACACCATCCCACGGCAGTGTCAGCAGCCTCAACAGCACAGGCAGCCTGTCACCGAAGCACAGCGTCAAGCAGACTCAGGTCAGTGTCCACTGTCCCATCCTCCACTATTTCTTGACAGCAAAAAAGAGAAAACGTTGATCCAATTCTCTAAAAGACTTACTAGAGGTATGGGGCTGGAGAGACAGCTTAGTGAATGAGAGCACTGGCTGCTCTTCCAGAGGACCCAGGGCTTATGAGCTCCAAAGTTTTGAAGTCTCAGCACCTGCGTGGCAGCTCACTTCAGTCTGTACTTATACATGTTATGCATACACAATAATACCAGTACATATTAAAACAAATAAATAACTTAGATTGCTAGACGGATTTAGAATGAGCTTTCTTGCACACTTGCAGGTGAGTGAAATTGTTCCCTGGTGTCTATGGAGCTCCAGGACATCCAGGGTGCCGGTGCCCTCCAATGCTCAAGTCCTCATGGAAGTGATACAGAGTCTGCACAGAACCTGTGCGTGCCCCTAAACTCACCACATTAAGAGAAAAGACTCATTTATTTATTTACCAGTTTGCACATCGTTGTTTGGAGGGCAGAAGAGAGTGTCAGATATCTTCTGTCACTGTGAGGATATCTGATATATCTTTGAGGTGGGGTCTCTTCCTGACCTGGGGCTCTTGTTTCCTGGCTAGGCTGCAGCCACAAACCCCAGTGGTCTCCCTGTCTTTGACCCTCTTGGAGCAGGGGTTGCAGGCACTTGCAGGATGCTTGTTACATGGTTCTGGGATCAGCACTCCTGATTATGTAGCAAAGTAGTAAACTGAGGAAGTGCTATGAGTAGGGTTCGTCCCTTTACCTACAAGCCAGCTGGAAGGATACCAACAAGGTGAATCTGAGCTGAAATATCAAGAAGCTATTAGAAGAACAGCCACGGCTAGGCTGAGTTAGAACAAGGGGAAGCCTGGGCAGGCAAGAGCTGGCCACTCAGTTAGCCTCATGCAGCTGTTGTTTTCTAGGACAGCCACCCCACCCCATCTCACCAACCGAGCCCTTGCTGAGAGAGAGCTGTTGTGAACAGAGGGATGGGATAGATGTTTGGCTGGGAAGGAAGCAACTGAGGCCCTAATCTGGCACAGCCTTGGGCTTCCCTGGTTACTTCCAGATTTCCCACAAGGCCAGTTTGTTTTTTAACCAGCAGCCCCTAGGACAGGGCATTTGTCAAGGTGTTTTTTGGGACCCATAGTCATAGTCCCTCAGACCATCACATCACCACAGAAGGGGCTCCGGTGCTCTCCTGGTTCTGTGTCCTAGTGGCACCTTCTAGCTACAGATATGCCTTCCTTCACTTATTACTGATAACACTCACATCAGTATGCCTAGCCCTAGCACTGAGGCAGAGGTTTATTTTGTTGGAACCATACACGAGACTTTCTCCATCCTGGGTTTTTAGTTTTTTGGGATGCATCTGTTCAGAAGCCCTTCTGCCTTGTCAGTTCAGTTCAGCTTGTTTGACACCTGAACTTTTCCCCACTCTGGCTCCAGACACCAGCCTGCTGCAGCACCTTAACTCAAAGGTGGCAGCATCCTGTCCCTGTGACTAAATCCCACAGCCAGGTTATTTATAAAGAACAGGCTCGTGGTCTGGATGCTGGAAGCTTTCCTGGCAGAGGACAGATGAGCATTTAGGACAGAGAATAGTGTACTGCACACAGCTGTGACATCAAGTTGGGCATTCTTAGTCATGTTAAGATAGGGAAAGTGTTTGGGAGATGTGTGCAGGGTCTGTGTATGTGTTGAGAAAGCACTGAGGGTTCTGGCATCCCTGAGGGTTCAGAAGTTGGTATGTACTGATACACCTCTTGGGCCCAAAAGAGGCTGTGTAGGGAGGGCATGGCGTACAGCCCAGAGCAGTCACTAGCAGATAAATGTGTCCTGTGCCCATTAAAGATAGGGTCTTACTGTATGTATCCCAGGCTGGCCTGGAACTCCTAATCTTCCTGCCTCAGGCTCAATAGAGCTGAGGGACAATTATACTAAAAATCAAAACAATAGAAACTGTAAGTATGTGCAGAGACAAGCTGCTGCAGTTTCTTCCTGTTCGTTTCCAGCCTGAGATTGTAGCTTACACACACACACACACACACACACACACTCACACACACACACACACACAAAAAAAAAAAAAAAAAACAAAACAAAAAACAGTACATATATGCTTGCATGCTATGGTTCTGGTAGCAGTCATAGTTCAGAGGTAGCAGTCGTGGTAGCCACAGAGAAGCCCACCTGACTTGAACTTCACTGTACATGTATCTGTGTGACTATCCTTTCTTTATTCTCTCACTGCCCCTAGCCAGGGGTCTGGAGCCTGAGCTGCATGGTGGACCTGACACGGTCTGTAAGAGCTCTGTAAGCAGAGCCTTGGGCTGAAACAGGCCTCATGGATAAGTCACTGTTGTAACCTGTTGTAGCCACCAGTGACCTGGGTGGTGCCTGTGGCAGATAAGATACGCTTTGATGAGATCTTCTTGAAGACTGACCTGGACCTTGACGGCTATGTGAGTGGCCAGGAGGTGAAGGAGATCTTCATGCACTCGGGCCTCACACAGAACCTTCTGGCACACATTTGGTAAGGATGGAAACTGTGGTGGAGGTGGCTGTGAGAGGCATGGAAGGAGGCAGGTGGGAGGGAAGGAGGGAGGGCTCCAGTTTCTCAGGTGTCAGTGTACAGGGAGGTAGGGTCAGTCTTCATACTAGAGAGCTCTGTTGGGACACTCCTCTCCACAAGCCTTACTTTGCCTCAGCCACCTGTGACAGTCATTCTGCCTGCCACTTGGGTAAGCCAAAGAGAGCCTTGACAGTTCCAATGAGATCCCATTTGGAGGGGCAGCATCTGCTTCCAACAGGAACAGGGTAGGGAATCAGACCCTTGTTTGTTCCTCAGTGCTATGACAACCCTTTCCTGGGGAGATGTTCCGTCCCGTCCCGTGTCCCCCCCCCCCCCCCCCCCCCCGCCACCACCGCCAGTGCAGTAGGGCATCAAGGACAAACCCAAGTACATACCACTGGAGTACAGTGGGCCACCAGTGAATTGATTGGGCCTGCCGTTCATAGGTGAGATGCTACAAGAGGGTGGGGGGCCCAAAGAGGCTGATGACCCCCACAGCTGCATTGATGGAGTCCCCTTCAATTACCTTTCCACATTCAGTGCATCCTGGCACCTCCTGAGACCCCAGGCTATGTGAGATTACGGTAGAATTACAGAATTGGGGATGTGGAGATGAGATGAGGGTCCAGTGACCCTGCCCACCCTGTCCTATGGGGGACTGATTTAGTTAGGGTGTCTATTGCTATGAGCAAACACTTGTTACCAAAAGCAATGTGGAAATGGTTTATTTTTGCTTACATTTCCAGATAACAGTCCATCACTGAGGGAAGTCAGGCAGGAATTCGAGCAGGAACCTGGAGGCAGGAGCTGAAGCAGAGGTCCTGGAGGAGTGCTGCTTACTGGCTTGCTTCTCATGGCTTGCTCAGCCTCCTTATACAGCTCAGGACCACCTGCCAAGGGTTGGCACCACCCACAGTGAGCTGTCTCCCCTCCCCCCCATATAAGTCATTAATCAAGCAAATGCCCACACAGAGCTGCTGCCTACAGGCCAATCTGATGGAGGCATTCTCTCAAGAGTCCTCTTCCTAGATGTGTCTAGGTTGTGTAAAGTTTGCAAAATCACTTGGCACAGGGACAGTCATGAGCCATCAGGCTTGCTCTCAGGGTTCCCTTGAAAGTAGTCACAGCTGTTGTGGTATAGATTGTGGGCCACTGTGTAACATTTGGTCCTGGGTGGAGGAGCCACCTTCATCCTCCCTCTGCCATCTCAGAATGGGGCTCTTGTGGATGGCCTGGTCTAGCTTTGTTAGCTTGTCCAGGGCCAGGGCCTTGAGTAACTTCCTGACTGCAGCAGGGAAACTGAGCTGGTCGCCTGATGGTCAGAAAGAACCATCTTGAGTAACCCTAGCCGGGCAGGGAGGAGAGCTGACCAAGGAGCAATGGTCATAGAGAGCTGCCTCTTCAGACAGGCTGCTGGCTCCTTCAGAGCTGAACTGCTGCACTCAGGGTATGGAGGAGCCAAGCCTGCTTGCTCTTCAGTGATGCTCTGCAAGTAGCTGCTGCTAGAGTGGGCACTTAAACCTTGTGCCCTGCCTCTGGCAAATGACTGGAGCGTGTTTGCCCCTCATGAGGCCATTCACTGCCAGCTCAAGTCTGGGACACTCCTGTTCTCTCTGGTTGCACACTAGGCACAGAGACACTGGGCAGGGAGTGTGTCTCCAGATCTCCATGCTGTAGCTCTTGTCCCCACTGGCTCATAGACAGCCTCCAGATCTATAAACAGGAATGAGTGTAGTCCTGCCCCATCTGCACAGGGCTTTATGGGGTAACTGCATTTCTGCAGCACCCTGCACAAGAAAGCCTTAACCCTTCCAGTCAGCTGGAGGTGTATGGTGGGGGGAAGGGCTTCCTCAGACCGAGCACTTGTCAGTTCTGTAGGCCAAAACCTCACTCCCATACTGTGATCAGCCTCAGGGAGGTGCTCATCAGCACTGGAACATGGAGGCAGTGCCCAGGGCTTGCTCGGGGAAGGTGGCAAGGTGTGGTGTTTAATTGCATCCCACGTTCCTCCCAGGGCCCTGGCTGATACGAGACAAACGGGGAAGTTAAGCAAAGAGCAATTCGCGCTAGCTATGTATTTCATTCAGCAGAAGGTCAGTAAAGGCATCGATCCTCCTCAAGTCCTCTCGCCTGACATGGTGCCACCCTCGGAGAGAGGCACTCCCATTCCAGTGAGTAGCCAGACAACTTGCTTCTGTTGTTTTCACCACCCACCGGAAGGTGGCGCTGGTGCTTCAAGAGCCCCACAGTCCTCGGTCCCCAAGCCCAGGATGGAGGTTGGGCATCCTGGGGTGTTTTCAGGCCAGTAGCCAGCACTTTGGTCCCCTGCTATACCAGAGATGTGGGCTGCTGACCTCCTGTGACTCTATGTCTGACTTTTGATCCTAGGATAGTTCAAGTGCTCTCGGGTCAGGGGAGTTCACTGGTGTAAAAGAGCTGGATGACATTAGCCAGGAGATCGCTCAGTTGCAGAGGTATGTGACTGCCCACTACCCTGGTGGCTCCTGATGCAGCAGCCTTGTGTCCAAGCCCCCAATAAGCCTCTGAGGGTGGGGAGGACACAAGCCTTCTCAGATCTGCTTCTGTTTGGATCTGTGTTGCTTTGAGCCCGTACTATCCAGGTAGCCTCAGCAGGTTGTGGCTACACAGCTGCATAGGGACACAAACAGCAGAGACGGGTCCAGCACACAGCTTAGGAGGTAGACCCAAATCTGAAGCACCTGGTGTGCACAGTGGGCCAGTTCCTCACTGCCTCCTGTAGGAACAGTTACAGGTGGCCACGGGGGCCTGGGTACCTCGCTGCCATTTACCACAAGCTGGGTGACTACGACTGCTTTCCATGTCACTTCACTTGACCTCCCTAGCCCAGCTTTGTTTTCCGTTCCTGTCCTCCAGAAACTTCTTTGGCCATATCTCCCCATTCCTTAGCACCTCCTCCTTGTAGTACTGGATGGTGTTCATGTGCAGATCTTTGTCCCCAGTGTGCCCCTACTCATGTTGAGCATACTTCCAGTTTCAGACTGCTGAGTAGCATTTGATTGGGTGTGGGATGTAGGGGAGGTTTTCTGTCTGTGTGACAGTCACAGCATTGAGCAGCATGGTGGCACAAGTATGTTAGCTCACAGGAGGGAGTCCAGGTGTCTGTATCAGCTGTCTGGGGTCTTGGAGCCCATGGGAAAGGTGTGTGCCTGGACTTCTCTCTGGGTCCTTGCCACTTTGGGCCCAAGCTCTCCATTTCCTGGCTAGAGTGGGTCAGGGGTTGCTAATGTTGGAGACTACCCCTATTGCTCCCTGTTTGCCTCCTGAACTTTCACAGTTTGTAAGGGCTTGGCAAGTTCTTGTCAGACCTAGGAGTCTCCATTTGCCTCGTTGGTCATCAGATGGATAAGACACTGTGCTCTCGGTCAGTGGGCACAGGGAAAGAGGCCTCTTGTGTACAGGTTCCACTGGGCCTTAGGGTAGGGTGATAGCTGGTTAGTCCCAAGTATTGCTGTTAAAAAAGTACCTCACTCTCGGCCAACACAGGGTGATGTAGAAAGAGAGGGGCTTCCTTGGCTCAGTTTTAGAAGCTGATCTATCTGGCCTCTGATGAGGACTTCAGGACACATACTGTCACGGTGGCATGGGACCAGTTGTGTGTCAAGCCTAGGAGACAGGACACATGGAGGGTCACAGGAGTCATTCTGTGTGGGAGTGTATAGACTCTGGCCCGCAATCAGGGTCGCAGCTCTGCCATGCAGTGCTGACTCTGTTTTTATCCTCGTCTTTAACCCTGCAGAGAGAAGTACTCACTGGAACAGGACATCAGAGAGAAGGAAGAGGCCATCAGACAGAAAACCAGTGAAGTGCAGGTGTGGCTGCTGCACCTTGGCTTGCGCTCTTTTTATTTTCAGAGACAGGGTTTCTCTGTGTAGTCCTGGCTGTTCTGGAACTCACTCTTTTTTGTTGTTGTTGTTTTTGAGAAGGGGGCGGTGAGAGGGGTCTGGAACTCACTTTTTAGACCACGCTGGCCTCAAACTCACAGAGAATTGCCTGCCTCTGCCTCTGCCTCTGCCTCTGCCTCCCAAGTGCTGGGATTAAAGGTGGACACCAACTCCACCCAGCAGTTTGGGCTTGTTTTGTGCTGAGTGTAGCGACCACACTGGAATTGCAAAAATAATTTTGTTCCCTTGGCAGCATTGGTAAGGGAATCTGGGTTTCGCTCATGCTTGGTGGGCACTGAGTATAGAACCCTAGCCTCACTTGTGCTCACTCTGACAGCCAGAACAGGGATGGAGCACTGCCCCACACAGGCCCTGATGCAGAACCGCACCCTAGAGTCTGCTTTTAATGCCTCCTTGTTCAGGGCCTGTCACCAGTGTCCATCAATGCCCACCCATTTCCCGTAGGAGCTGCAGAATGACCTGGACAGGGAGACCAGCAGTCTGCAGGAGCTTGAGGCTCAGAAGCAGGGTGCTCAGGACCGCCTGGACGAGATGGACCAGCAGAAGTCCAAGCTTCGGGACATGCTGAGTGACGTGCGTCAGAAATGCCAGGATGAGACCCAGATGGTGAGTCCCACAGTGTGGAAGATGTCCCTTTACAACTCTCGCTGACCGATGACAGAATGCCTGGAGTGGGATCACTGACAAAGCAGTTGGGAAACTCCAGGCATTTGAGTGATCACTCCTGTGAGTGATCCTTCTGTCCCTAGAGATCTGTGTCCCACAGCAGGGAACAGGGCTCCAGGTCCTTCTGCCTCTCCCATGCCTCCTCTACCTGTTTTAGGAATATTTATTATTATACTTACTCATTTTTGTGAGAGATTATATGTGTGCATGTGGAGGTCATAGGATAGCAGTGGGTCTTGGTCCTCTCCTTCCACCTGGTCTTCAGGCTTGGCAGGCGGCACTCTTACCCACTAACCGTTTCCCCAGCTTTACACAGTGAGAAAGTTCGGTGTCTTCTTTCTGTACCCTGACTTGTGAGTCCTCTGGCTGTCATTTCAGATCTCATCATTGAAAACCCAGATTCAGTCTCAAGAGTCAGACTTGAAGTCCCAGGAAGACGACCTCAACCGGGCCAAGTCAGAGCTGAATCGGCTGCAGCAGGAGGAGACACAGCTGGAACAGAGCATCCAAGCCGGGCGTGCCCAGCTGGAGACCATCCTCAAGTCCCTGAAGTC
Organism: Cricetulus griseus; assembly: GCF_003668045.3. Classification (NCBI taxonomy): domain Eukaryota; kingdom Metazoa; phylum Chordata; class Mammalia; order Rodentia; family Cricetidae; genus Cricetulus; species Cricetulus griseus. The sequence continues at coordinate 247,135,320 of NW_023276806.1, read as the reverse complement.
CACGCAGGATGAGATCAACCAGGTATTTTGACAGAGCTGGTGGCCAGCTGAAGCTGAGTCCCCTGTGTGGCTGCACTGTTAACTCTGGCTTTTTCTGTCTCACCTGCCTTTGTTCTGTTGGTCAGTGGAGCTGGAGAGATGAGCTGGTGAGGGCTCTGTGCAGTGTGGCTCAGGGTGCCTGGCGTTTGGCCTCTCCTGGCAGCTGGGAGGCAGCTCTGACACTGCCCCGTCCTTCTGCATATGGTGCTCATTGGATTTCATGCTGGTCTCTGGAATTCAGGCCACAGAACAAGGTGGTTCTGTGTCTTGGTACATAGGAAAGAAAACCTGTGTCCTCTAGACTAAAAGTGTCTGCTTGTCTGTAGGCTACAGGCTGGCAGGGCAATATGGGTACCTCCCTGTCTCTGTGGCTTCATGTGTTATATTGTATTTTATTTATTTATTCATTTAATTTAGGAGAAATCTTATTTTACATATCAATCCCAGTTCCCTTTCCATCCCATCCTCCCATGCCCCCCACTGATCCCTCCAACCCACCCCCATCCACTCCCCAGAGAGAATGAGGCCTTCCATGGGGGAATCAATTAAAGTCTGTTGCGTCGTTTGGGGGAGGGCCTAGGCCCTCCTCCGTGTATCTGGGCTGAGAGAGTATCCCTCCATGGGAAATGGGCTTCCAAAGTCCATTTGTGCACTAGGGATAAATACTGGTTTCACTGCCAGAGGCCCATAGACGCCCAGGCCTCCTAACTGACACCCACATTTAGGGGGTCTGGTTCTGTCCAATGCTGGTTCCCCAGCTGTCAGACTGGAGTCAGTGAGCTCTCACTTGGTCAAGTCAGCTGTTTCTGTGGGTTTTTCCAGCAAGGTCTTGACCCCTTTGCTCATCACTTCTCCGTCTCTACAACTGGATTTTATGAACATTTTAGTTCTGTGGGGTTATTTTTAGGCTTTTTCCTCCTGTCTTCATAGTCTGACATGGAGATGGCCCAAGACACATGTGGAATTGCTGATAGATATAGTGGCTGGGATGGCGCTCAATAGGTCTCACGGTGTAAATCAGGCTGTCCTTGAACTCATAGACCCCGCCTCTGTCTCTTGAGTGGTAGGATTAATGGTGTGTATCACCATGGTCACCATCATTCCTTTCTTTTGTTTTGGTTTTTCTTTCAGTTTTTTTGGATTTTGGGGTTCTTATTGTTATTGTTCTTGAGACAGTATCATCATGTAGCTCAGGTCAGCCTTGAATTGGTGATCTATTCTGCTCAGCCTTTGCAGGACTTCCTCTGCTCTTGTCTTTCATTAGCAGATGCTACACATCGAGTTTCATTTTGACATTCCCGTGTTTGCCTTCCCATCATTACCAATACTTCTTTTAAATTAGAGGAGACAGAAACTACAAAAAACTGGGCCATGGTGGTGCATCCCAGCCCTTGGGAAGCAGAGGCAGGTGGATCTCTGTCAGTTTGAAGCCAGCCTGGTCTCCAGAGTGAGTTTCAGGACAGCCAGAGCTGTGTAGAGAGACCCTGTCTCAAAACAAAAAAATAGAGAAACAAGAGATTGGGTCCAGGACGAGTTATGTGCGATGAGCTGTCACTGTTGCCTGTGTGACCCTCCCTTTCCATGAGATCTTTGTCTGGGAGGGAGGGAAAGCAAGCATGTAATGAGAACCCCAGATTCTGTCTCATTGTAGTCGGTTGAGAATTGGCAAACCTTTGGGGGTGGGTGGCAAGTGCTTCCCTGGGGGCGGGGATACAGAGCTCTTGAGCAGTAGAGTGTCTTAGTTTTAATGGACCATTGATTCTTCTAGTGTATAGTCTGTGCAAGACAGTCCTTGCCATGTCATGATCCCCTGGGGAAGGCATCTTGCTGGCTGCATCCTAAGGTCCCCTTGATGTCCATGGTGTTTGTCTTGCAGGCAAGAAGCAAGCTATCGCAGCTGCAGGAGAACCGCCTAGAAGCTCACCGGAGCCTAGAACAGTATGACCAGGTGTCTGATGGGGTCTCTGGCACCAGCCTGCCTGACCTGGCCACCCTGAGTGAAGGCGTCTTGCTGGCAGAGAGGGGCGGCTTTGGAGCCATGGTAAAGGTCGAGTAAGCGTCTCCTGGTCCTCATGGGCTCTGCTGCAGCTGCAGATCTGTACATAGCACTGACTTCCTCAGTGTGTGGCACCCCCCCCCCTTTTTTTTTTATGGCACAGGGCCAAGGGCTGATGGCCAAGTTCATCCTGCTGTCTAGAAACTGCAAGGCCCAAGTGTTCCGTTTCCTCAGAAGTTTTTCTGTTGAGCCAATCACTCAAATGTGGAGGGCAGACCTAACCAAAGCCAATGTGGTCCCGTGCTGTGGAAGCTCCATGCTCCATTGATGGCCACCTTGCGGGTACACGTGTGCTATTCAAGTCAACTGATGCTGAAAGATGAAAAACAGGCTGAGGTGCAGCTTGTAGTGAGCACTGCAGGCCCCAGGTTCCATCCTGTGACGCATACCAAGAGCACCACAGTACACCTGCCTTGTAGGCGCTGTGCAGTCAGCTGTCAGCAGGCCTCTCTGGGGAACCTCCACACTGTGTGGTCCTCACTGCTTGCGAACCAGCAGCCCAGGTAGTGTGACTTCTTTCGGGTTGTCAGTGCCCCTTGTTGGGGTCATCAGCCCCAGCCCAGGGATGAGGCCTGGTGTCTGGGGCGCTGTGCTGCTCTTAACCACTTGGCTGCCTCATCTTCCAGGGCTCTGCCTGCTATAGCCCTGCTGCTTCTCCCTCTTGGTTCCTTCCCTCCTTGCCTTGTGCTCTAAGCACAGCACCTTCCCTCTCTCCTCTCTGTTTCTGTCATATCCAAGAACTCACAGGGAAGCCTGGACTTGCCCTGGATGACTTAGAAGGTGCTGTCTCTAACCCTGCTGATCCCTCGTGTCTGCCACAGAGGCCCCCTTCACTCTTAGACTCACCAGCAGGTGGCTTCCTTCTGCCCACCACAGGCTTCTTAGGCTTCACTCTTCCATGGGACTCTCTGCTCCAGGGCCTGCAGTTGGTGTGTTTCTGTTTTGTGACTGCACTCTGCGCTCGCTCCATCTCACATCGCTCCCCGTGCAGCTGGCTTGTCCTGCATCCTGGGCCAGGGAAATGCTTGCTCTAAGCCTCTCCTTGTAGACGGTTTGGTTTGTTGTTTTCCTTTTCTCTTTTTGCTTTTTTTTTTTTTTTTGAGACAGGATGTCCCTGCAGCCCAGGCTGGCCTGGAACTCCAGAGCTTCCAGGCTTCCAGTTGCGGGGATTAAAGGTGTGTGCCGGGCTATCCTGAAGCTTTTATCAGGCTCACATCCTGGGCTGCATCCTGGCAGTGGGTGACCGTTTGCAGGTGGCTGGTCATTTCTGTTACCATCTGAGCCTTTTGTACCTGGTCATTTTTGCCCATTGTTGAACTAGGTAGAGTTTGCAGAGTTGACCATCACTTGTACAGTGTAACTATCAGATATATTAGCTAGAAACTCAGGACTTGGGTCTGAAGGAACCTACATCTCCTTGTATAAATACAGTTTTAATACAGATCATTTTCGGGGTTGTTTCCATTTCTTAATAAACACTTTGAAGCAAGGTCTTTGTTCAGTGTTCCATCTGGGGACTGTCTGGAGCAGGGTGTGCTCTGTCATCTCTCTTTGTCGGGTACACCTACAGGCTGTGCTAACGAAGAATAGTGCAACCAGAGTGGCACATCTAGAACTTTCTACAGGTAATTCTTGTGCCACTGAGCTAAATGTTAAGATCCCCTGATGGAGACATAGGATTCTTAAGGCCATGTCCATTTCTCTGTGTGTTTCCTTAATTACTTTTTTCTTTCACAGTGCTGTAGGTGGAGCCCAGGGCCTCACATGTTAGCAAAGGCAGAGCCCAGGGCCTCACACATGTTAGCAAAGGCGGATCCCAGGGTCTTACAGGTGTTAGCAAGTGCTCACCACCAAGTCTTGTGCCCAGCTCAAAGCCATGTTTATTTCTTGGGACTGATGGAGCGTCTTTCCAGACTCCCAGCCAGCCCACCCCACAGTGAGAAAACCATGCACCATCCTGTTTGTTACTCTGCTCATCAAGACAGATTGGGTCCTTGGCCACTTCCAGCCCTGGTAACATGCAAGAGCCAAGGTTTTGGACTCCCAGAAAGGATTTGTAAGTGAGAGTTGCTTAGCTGGTAACTTGAACTCAACTGAGGACAGGAATGTTTGTATCAGGACAATTAACGGGAGCTCCAGCATTGGGCTCCCACACAGTATACTTTTTGTTTTGTTTTGTTATTTGAGACAGAGTTATTCCAGCCATGACTGGCCTGGAATTCACTATGAAGACCAGGCTGGCCTTTGGCTCACAGAGATCCATCTGCCTCTGCCTTCAAGTACTAAGATGAAAGGGATGCACCCCACACCCATCTCCCAGCACTCTGTCAGAAACTTCTTGGATGTCATCTGTGGCCATGTCTGCCCTCTGAAAGCCGGCAGAGCTTAGGGCTAGCTGCATCCTTGCCCTTAAAGGTGTTTTCTGCAGCTGGGCACATGTCTCAGCAGTGGGGGGTTGCCAGTGTGTGTAAGGCCCTGGGTCCCATTCTCCATATTTCAAAAGGTAGTAATTAAATGAAGCTAGTTAATACATTTTATTTCTATGAAGGTACTTATCACCTACTCTAATGTAGTTCAGTCACCTCCTCACCGAGTGACCACATGACTCAGTGGTCTGGGATAATGGCATCTACTCGTGCACATGGTGATAGAATGGGTCCCATATTTGGAAATGCTACGGGCCTGTACTTGCCCTCGTATTCTGTCTCCCAGAGTGACACACCCTTCATTCTCCTTGCTGGTGGCTGGCCATGTTCACATTTGTGGGTGGGGAAAAGCTCTCTTTCCATCTCCATTTCTTTCTTTCTCTTAATGTGAGCCATTGTCTTGGCTCCAATGCTGGTCTGTATACATGCTCAGTAAGTCTTTGCTGCTGCACCCAGCTTTTCTGTGGCCCCCTTTGAGAAGGGTGCCACAGCTGAATGAGGTTGTGATCCCTCACCATCCTACCATGTGCAGAGCTGGTAGTGCAGTTCCCAGGCACATTTGTGCCATTGAAACCCATTCTCTCATTGTCTTCCCTTCAGTGATTGAAAACAATAGTCAGTACCCAACCCTGTCCGTAAGGGTATAAGCTTCTTTCTGAGACCAAGCTCCTTCTCTCATCCTGTTGTCCTTTGGAACACAGCCCATTCCTCACAAAGGGCTTGTACAAGAGTCTTCTGCCCAGCCTAGGGCTTCCTTAGGTTATGACCTTCTGCTAGTGTCTCTCTGTCCTTGACTCCCACAGCTGTGTGTCCTTCCTTTGCCTGTGGTGTGGCAGAGAGGTCTGTCTTAGGCCTCTACATGGCCAGAGTCTCCGGTCGCATGTCTCTCGGGGCTGGCAGCACCCAGGTGCCCTCAGCAGATGCCGCACCGGCTGCATCTGTGCTTAACCTCCCTGAGTGCCAGGCCTGCCTTCCCTGGGAAGGCTTGTGTCCAGAAGGTCTGAAGAATTAGTTCCAGGTAAGAAGATAGCCCTACTTTGTTGTCACCCAAGTCAGTAACTGCTGCTTATTAATTTTTTATCTTTGATTTTTCATTTCCTGAGAGAGTCTCGCTGTGTGGCTAGGCTGGTCAGGAACTCTTGTCCTCCTGCCTCTGCCTTCCCAGAACCAGGGTGCTCCCCATTCCTTTCTGGTGGCTTCCTCTTAACTAAGCCCCTCTGGGCACCACTCTCCTATCCCAGGTGTAGGCAGCCTTATTAGAACATGTCCTTTTAGGCTCTTCATGTCATTTCTTCAAACCATTGTCTGCTTTCACAGATGCCCCAGCTTTGAATGACTTGGTCATGTGGGGAGTGATAGTCCCTTTGCCCAGCCATGGATTCCGCTGTAAGAAACCATCTACTTGGTCATGGTAGCTCACACAATTAATCCCAGCAGTTGGACAGGCAGAGGCCAGCCTTGTCTACTTAGTAAGTTCCAGGCCAGTCAGGGCTGCACAGTGAGATACTGCCTCCCAAAAAATTTAAAAAAAGTATTCCAGTTAATCAGCCCTGTTTTGTGGAGGATTGTGTCTCAAGCAGAACAGACTCCTGATTCTCAACCCAGCATTTTGCTTGCAGGAGCACCCCACCCCTCAAGGCCATTCCCACTATGGAAAAGCAATCTTCAAAAGTAAATGTTTTTTTTTTTTTTTTCTACTGCTTTGAATACACTTGCCAGTTTCTAGAAATAAGCACCTTTTTATAAAAATGCAAAGTACCCTGCATGCTTTAGCAGCTCCCACTTCACCAGTGTCACCCCAAGTCCCACTTCCTACTTGGGCAGAAATGGCCCACTTGTTTCTTTACAGAGGACTATTGGAGGGTGGCAGTCAGTGGCACTGGCCCCATCACTCCATCACTCTACTTGCTGTCCCTGTGAGTGTGCTGACTCCAGAGGGCCCGTATGAATGGGATCACAGGATTTATCTCTGTCAATGACATCTTATTTCCACTTAGCTTCATATCTTCAAGTCTCCTCTTTTTTACAATTATTCTATTTTATGTGCATTGGTTTATTATTGCCTGCATGTATGTCTGTGTGAGGGTGCCAGATCTTGGAGTTACAGACACTTGTGACTGCCATGTGAGTGCTGGGAATTGAACCTGGGTCCTCTAGAAGAGAAGTCAGTGCCCTTAACTGCTGAGCCATCTCTCCAGCACCCTCAAGTCTCCTCTTTTTACAGAAGAATTTCCTTCCTCAAGACTGAATATTATTCTACCATGTAGGTGGGTAGATTCCATCTATTTGCTCATTCCCCTCAGTGACTGTTAGAGTCACTTTAGATTTATTGAAAAAATGCAAAGCTATGGTGCAGAGTTTCCATGCGTGCCACACCTGGTTCCCATTGCTATCTCCGCAAATAAACCAGTCCAGGGTTGTTTTTAGGCAAAATCTCCACTTGAGTGATTCCTCTTCACGCATTCTGTTCCAGCTCACACTGCGTCAAGTGCAGATTGGATTTAGGTGTGGAATCCTGCACTTGGATTAGAAGTAACTCAGTGCCTGTCCTTTCTTCACAATCCTAGGACGATCCTTTCAAAAACAAAGCCTTACTGTTTAGCAGCAACTCCCAAGACCTGCATCCAGACCCCTTCCAGGCGGAGGACCCCTTCAAGTCTGACCCGTTTAAAGGAGCTGACCCTTTCAAAGGTATACCCCAGCCTGCATCTCCATGAAAGGACTGTGTTTCTTTTCTTTTTAAAATACTTTCTTGTGTGTATGGGTCTTTTTGCCTGCATGTGTGTGCATCCCCCCTAGAGGGCACAAGAGGGTGTCAGATCCTCCAGAGCTGGAATTACAGACAGTTGTGAGCCACCATGTGGGCGCTAGGACTTGAACCTGGGTCGTCAACAGGAATAACCGATGCTTAAGTAACTGCTAAGCCACCGACCGCTCCAGCCTCTTAACTTTCAGGGTTTTTTTGTTTTGTTTTGTTTTGTTTGAGACAGGGTCTCTATGTAGTTCTGGCTGTCCTGGAACTTGCTCTGTAGGACAGGCTGGCCTCGAACTCACAAAGATCCTCCTGCCTCTGCCTCACCTGTGTTGTGATTAAAGGTGTGTGTCACCATACCTTGAGAATTTTCAGATTTTAGTTTTAGGTCTAAGGGACATAGCCAGCAGCTTTGGTATTGCCATAGGTCATCATGACATGACTGGGACAACCACTGTGTCCCTGTCCTCTTTCTGAGCAAGGTAGGAAGAAATGCAGGGATCCAGGGTGGAAGGAAAAAAGTGAGTTCTCAAAGACTATAGTTCTTTCTGTAGCCAGCCAAGCACCCAGTCCATCTTAAGTGTTTTCCTGCCTGGGGCTATCACTTGTCACCCATGACCCTGCTGTGGCAAGGCCGGCGTATAGAGGGACCACTTCTTTCCCTTAAACCAGGGAGGGGCTTGCCTTCCACAGTCTTCCCTCCACTCACCTGACTGCTTCTCTCTTTGCTCCAGGTGACCCCTTCCAGAATGATCCCTTCACAGAACAGCAGACAGCAGCCACAGGTAAAGGCTGGCTTCCTTGTTCCCTGACAATGTTCAGAGTCTCTCCAGACCCAGTTTGTTTGGGGACAGGGTCACTTGTGCCATAGCTGCTGATGTTAGATATGTGAGGTAACTGTTACACATGGTGGGATTTCCTGCCACTCATGCTAGGGGCAGTGATGTTACAGCAAAAGAGAGCTATCGTTAGTCATGTGTGCCTTTCCCCTGTGTTGACATTGCCTAGTGTGCCTGAAAACCCAGATTCCATTCCCAGCCACAGAGACAAAAAAGATCCTCATCCGTCACAGTTGGCTCCCATCCTGTCCAATGCCTGCCTGGTGCCGCCAGTGTGCTTCCTGCCCCTGGCATCACCCATACTGCTTACTCTTTTTAAATGCAGCTTTATTACAAAGCATAATGTACACACCACACATTCTCCTTTGGAAGAAGTTCTGTAAACTGGGCATGGTGGCGTACACCTTTAATCCCAGAACTTAGTAACTCTGTAGGCAGAGGTCTTGAGTTCAAAGCCAGCCTATATAGCTGGTCTACATAGCAAGGACCTGTCTCAAGAAACTTTTATTTAACTGTTGTGTGTATGTGTGCTGCATGTGGAGGGCAAGGCACAACTTCAGGAGTCAGTTCTCTTTCTCCATGGGGTCAGTCTGTCAGGTGTGGCAGCAAATGCCAGTAAAGCCTTTGACAGATGTGTAGAGCTGTGGAAAGTTGAAGGACTGTCCATCACCCTGAAAGGTTCTCACCTGTGGACAGACCCCGGGGCAACTGACTACTCAGTCACCACGATTTCTGCTTCATCCTGAGCCCTCTTTCCCTGGTATCCGCTCCTAACGTCTCACTGGTGTCCGCTCCTTATGTCTTTCTAGTATCTATATTCACCATTGTACCCTCTCTTTCTAGACCCATTTGGAGGAGACCCTTTCAAAGAAAGTGACCCATTCCATAGCTCAACCACTGATGACTTCTTCAAGAAACAGACAAAGAACGACCCATTTACCTCAGACCCCTTCACGAAGAACCCTTCCTTACCTCCAAAGGTGAGCAGTCTTGCTGTGAGGCCCACTCAAGCAGGTCTGACTTGATGTGTGTTGGGGTGGGTCCATGGTGTCCAGGAGGCTGGCAGGGTCGGCCAGGAGCTAGGATTACAAGCCTGGTCTCATTCCTGGTGAGTGAGGTGGCTCTTAGCACTGTCATTGCCAAGTCCTTTCTTGTGAGCCAGTGTACTGCAGTGCCAAGTTGGGGCAGGGTGTCTCCTTAAATAGCTCTTGTCCCTTCCTGTCCTCTCCTTTGCTGTGGTCTTCTGCTCCCACCTCCACTCCGTCTCTCACAGCTACCGCGGATATTATGAGTATCTGGGCATGGCGGCTGGCTTGCTTTCCCTTCATGAGACTACAGAGGACCTGATCTGCCCCTTCCAGACCTGACATCACGATACAAATGCAAAGTTCCACATCTGACCTCATGTGGTTGGACATATAGCCAAGGTGCAAGTGCACTCATAATGCTGTGTGGATTTCCCTTCAGGCTGTGTATAGAATATAAGAAAACAATTCTAGGCCCATCTGGTCTTCATAGCAAGTAGTGAGACATTGTCAGACACTGTCTTCATCCCCCCCACACCCAAGAAAAAAGCCACAGGGTGGGTGGCCGTGCTGGAGTGGTGGCTCAGCAGTCAAGAACACGTGTGCAAGCCTGAGGTGGGCGTGCAGACCCCAGCACCTGTGAAACAAGCTGCTTGTGCTCTTTCACAGCCTACCCTGAGCTGGGAAGAGACAGGAGGATGGCTGGGGCTTGCTGGTCAGCTTCAGGTGCAGTGAGTACCCTGCCTCAGAGGAGGAAGGCAGAGGGTAATAAGATAAGCCAGGTGCCACCAGGCGTTGGTGGCGCATGCCTTTATTCCCAGCACTCAGGAAGCAGAGGCAGGCAGATCTCTGTGAGTTCGAGGCCAGCCTGGTCTCCAGAGCGAGTGCCAGGATAGGCTCCAAAGCTACACAGAGAAACCCTGTCTCGAAAAACCAAAAAAAAAAAAAAAAAAGAAGAAGAAGAAGAAGCCAGGTGCCTCTGGCCTTTCTCCACACACACATATCCCCACACATGCAAACAAACCTCACACACGAGAAATGAATTTCATGTTGAGACTGCAGCCCCCATCCCATCTTCATTGTACCTGCATAATTCTACATATTCTAGAATCCAGTCCCTTTGCCTAGCATGTTGGAGAGTGAAACACAACCTGTAATTGCTTTTCTGTTGGGATTTTCTTTTTTAAAGATTTTAAGTTTTTATTTTAGTTGGATAGGTGTTTTGCCTGCATGTCTCTCTGTATACCACATGAGTAGCTGGTGCCTTGTGCCTATGGAGTCCAGAAGAGGGCATCAGATCCCTCCCTGCACCTTGAGATACAGGTGGTTGTGAACCACCATGTCGGTGCTGGGAACCCAGCTCTGGCCCACTGGAAGGGAAGCCAATGCTTGTAACACTGAGCCACCATTCTAGCTCTGAACATTCATGTATGTATGTATGTATGTATGTATGTGTTTTATATGAGATAGGTATGCTCTGTATAACCCTGGCTGGCGTGGAGCTCAGAAATCTGCCTGTCACTGCCTCCATAATGCAATCAGCATTTGTCATGTTTGATTTGGTCCTTTATATATGAATCTCTCCTCTATTTATCTTTTCCTTTTGAGGCATAGTCTCTCTTGATAGTCCCAATTGGCTTCAAAGTTGCAACAATCCTCCTGGCTTGGCCTCCTGTGTGCTGGGATGGCAGGCATGAATTTAAAAGAGTTAATTTCTCTTTTTAATTTTATTTATTTTTTATTTATTTCTTTATTTGAGAGGCAGGGTCTCTCTGTGTAACCCTGACTGTCTTGATACCAGTTCTGTAGACCAGGCTCACCTTGACCTAAGAGATCCGCCTGACTCTTCCTCTTGAGTGCTGGGATTGAAGGTGTGTGCCACCAACCCCTTAAGTACTCATAGAATTGGCCAGGCATATGTCATTTGATTCTCTTCCTTCCATTGAAAGACAGACTCCCCTACCTTTGTTGAGCCACACCCCCAACCCCTCACTGTGGATTCTAGGCAGGGGTTTATACCTATCCCTTATGCCAGATCTTTTGTTGTTGTTTTTTTGTTTTTTGAGACAAGGTTTCTCTGTGTAGCATTGGAGCCTATCCTGGCACTCGCTCCGGAGACCAGGCTGGCCTCGAACTCACAGAGATCCACCTGCCTCTGCCTCCTGAGTGCTAGGATTAAAGGCGTGTGTCACCAACGCCTGGCCCTTATGCCAGATCTTAACACTGTCTGTGTCTGTGGCTTTGGCTCACTTCTCAGGGCTGCAGTTCATTGGCAACTTGTGGGGACTGTGGCATTCATCAGTGTTACCTACTGTGGGGTATTTGTTGATATTATCCTCCTCTGCCCAGGTTCATCTGAGTCACCCCAGTCTCCCTGAGGTGTGCTATTGCTTATGGCACTTAAATAGTTGAGGAAAGTACAGTTGAGTGGCTAGATGAGATGGCAGAATAAACTCTTCCTCTCTCTCTCCTCCCCAGCTTGACCCATTTGAATCCAGTGATCCCTTCTCTTCCTCCAGCATCTCCTCAAAAGGATCAGGTGAGAGAAACAGAGGCTCCTGCCCTCCTGACCACATCACGCCTCAGTAATGCCATCAGTCCCCAGATTAGTGTGGCCTCAGGTGGAGAGTTCAAGTCCTTGCCTGAGACTGTGAGGCCTAAGTGAATGCCCGAATCTCACCCCTCACAGGGCTGTCTGCCCCAGCAGGAGCTGGCATTCTTTCAGACAGTCTGTCTGTTAACACCAGTGTCCTTAATGAGAACAGTCCAGTTCCCCAAGCATGGTGGCAACCACCTCTGGACCCAGCACTGAAAAACAGACCCAGGCATGGTAGTACATCACCTTTAATAATTCTACCACTCAGGAGTCAGAGGCAGGGGGATCTCTGTGAGTTCCAGACCAGCCTGGGCTATAGAGAGACTTTATCTGGTAGGGGAATCTCTTCCAGCTGGTGCCCCCACACACACATAAACTGTAATATGTCGGGCCACCCTCAAATGGTTCATTCTCTCCATGTCACCTGCTTCTCCTGGACTGGTAGGATGGCAGGCTCGGGGAACAACTAGTCCCTCCTTTGGGCACTCTGAACCACGCCTCACAGGGGCCATCTTCCCAGAGACATTTGCGCCCCTGAATCTCCTGCTCCTGGACCCTAGGATTGCCCCTTGAGTGTTATGCACATCTGTTTAAACCGTAACTCCAACTGTGTTGGTGCCTCTTGCAGATCCCTTTGGGACCCTAGATCCCTTTGGAAGCAGCTCCTTCAGCAGTGCCGAGGGCTTCGCTGACTTCAGCCAAATGTCCAAGGTAAGGCCCCTTCCAAGAAGTTGAGCCACGGCCCGTATCTACACACCTCTTGTGTGGGTGGCCAGACACAGCTGCTGCCACGCGTGTACGTGCTTGCACTTGTCACACAGCAGAGCGGATAGGATCTAGAAAATACCCTGACCTGGGTCAGCTGTGGCCCATCTCGATCTCACTTCTGATCAAACAAGGATCATATCTCAGGACATGAAGTGGCACCTCTGCGGCCAAGCACACTCAAGATCAGGGAGTGGCCCGAGGCAGCACATTTGTCTGCTGAGGACCTAGGGAAGGAAGAGATGAGACACAGTGGACCCAGGAGGCCAGGGTGACAGGCCTCAGGCTTGAGGTATCTGGAGAAAGTAGACCATACAAATGCCTGGAGCCTCCAGGGACCAAACTCTTGAGAGTATTGAATAGTGTGGACAAGATCACAGCAAAGGTGAATAAATATGTACATGAAGACAGCTTGCACTGCCCAAGGACAAAAGCCACAGCTCTGTGCTGAGCAGGGGTCTCTGAAAAGCTTCCCTGTCTGCTCTGGCTCTGGGATGCACTGTGGCTGGTGTCACTCATCCAGCAGAGTCACATCTTGAGCTTGTCTCTCAGCCCAAAGGGTTAGCAGCTCAAGGCCCAGGTGGGACACGTGTCTTTCTCTGGCACTTGGTAGGCTTAGGTGGAGGGACCACTGTGATTGGAGGTTAGTCTGGGCTACACAGGGCCATAGACCTGTCTGAGAAGAAAGCAGCAGGGCTCATGCTTACGAAGAACTTCCTAACCTGGAGTTGTGGTCTTGGTGAGAGAGACTAAGTCACTGTGCATTTGTGTCAGCTGGTTTGATGTATGTTGGTATCGTCTTTGGTAATGAGTAAAAAAGTCAAGCCAGCTGTAGCAGCAAACCCTGGAGACTGAGGCAGGAAGACGGCCAGCTCCATCCCAGCCTGGGCCGTATAGGGAAACAGTGCCTCAAAACAGTTAAGGACAGGAGTGCTACAGGTGTGTACTCTCAGCCACTGATCTGTCCTGGCACCCTGTCTACTCTGTCCCCGTCCTCCCCTAGCACAGCCCCAGATCTGTCCTTAGAGTGGTGTGGTATGCCTTGCAAATGTTCCTCATGGGGCACCTGAAGGAGGCGGTAGGGCGTTCTGAGGGGGCAGACATCCCTCGGTATCTATAGATGTATTACACGATGCCCTGGGGTATCAAAACCTTCACTGGCATCCCTCCTCTGACATGAATCAATACCACAGCCTGCACCTCTGGGCGGCTCCAAGTGTCTTACAGGATGTGAGCGATGTGTGCCTCCCATAGCTCCACTGTAATCCGAAGGAAAGCTGCCTGTGTGTACTCAGTGCTGATGCAGGGTTTTTCTGTCTTCAGATGTGGAACTCCAGGAGATGTGGTAGCCAGCACCCAGGCATGGGTCCCCCCTCTCCCTCCATGCCCTCTTCACTGGTGTCCTAACTGCCCAGGAATTGTGAGGTGCCAAAGGCTGGCAGCAGCAGCAGCATGCAGTGTGACCTGCTGCTTCCAAAACCATTTGACACACTGCACGTTTTCAGCACAGTGACAGACCTACACAGAAGCACAAGGAGGCCTGGCTTCTAGCAGGAGACCTGCAGTTGGCACACTCAGGAGCCCTGTGCATACAGGTCCAGGAGCAGCGGGAGTCCTGTGCATACAGGTCCAGGAGCAGCCAGTATCATAGGCAGCACCTGACATTGGAGAAGCAGAGGCAGCCATGAGCCCTGGGAACCCAGCTTCTGCAATCAGGACATGTTGGCCACATGGGGGCAGCAGCCTACAAGGGCTGGTGATCAGTGCTGTCTCAGGTTATGGGCTCCTTCCTGTCTAGGCTTGGAACCTGTTCCCTGCTTATTGTCAGCCCCAGAGAAGGCCTGAGCAAGTGTACAAGGTATCTGCAGTTGTAGGTTTCTGAATGAAAGGAGTTTTCTCTGCTGCACTGTGACCACTGGCTGGTTGCCCATATGAGCATGGGCAGCTAATTAAGCTCAGTCACAGAAAGAACCTGAAAACTAAAGACGTAGGAGTAGGAGTGAAAGCGGGGGTTTCTGGGGACTGGGAAGGAATGATATTACACTCACGTGAAAATGTTAATGAGTTCTAAGTGTTCAGTGAGAGGCCATGGCTATGGACATGGCTGGGGCAGGGTCTGGGCCGCTCTCCACTTCAATCAAATGCTGGGATTCAAGGCTAGAGTGGATACTGGCTGCCACCCCTATTCAATCCTTCCTTGTCTCTCTGCCCAAACACCCTCCAGTTGCATAGGCCTCATTCTGAGGAACCCGCAGATAAGCCTGTGTGTCCTCCCCCACTCCCCTCCCCACAACTGGGATAGGAAAGCCAGGCCCACTTCCTGTTGTCGGCACCAGGCCAGGACACAGTTGGCCAGGGCTATGGAAAATCCTGTCCCGTGCACTGTTTATACCATCCTGGGGCTCCTTGACTTCATGACACTTGTAAAGCCTGTGCCTGCCCCTCCCCCCACCCTCCCCCACCCCAATGATTTTCCTCTCTGGTTACCTTGCTAGTTTTCAAGAACAACACCCGGTATAAATAAAACTGGAGGGAAATGAAAGTAGAGTGGCAAGGGCTTTTTTTTTTTTTTTTTTTTTTTTTTTTTTTTTTTTTTTTTTTCTCAGCTTTCTTTTTTCTTTTTTTAACCATCACTACCAGCCCCTTCAGCACCTGATCAGGGTGGGGCAGCAATGCATGCCATTCCTCACTCCTCAACTTAGAGTGTCCTACCTCTGCACAGCTGTTCTGAGGAAAGTGACAGCAGGCACTTCTGGGAGCCCTTCAGGCAGTACCAGTGGAGGGCTCTGTCTTAGGGTTTCTACTGCTTTGATGTAACTCCACTACCAAAAGGGGAGGAAAAGGTTTATTTTTTGACTTATACTTCCACAGCGCTGTTCATCACTGAAGGAAGTCAGGACAGGAACTCACCCAGGGCAGGAACCTGGAGGCAGGAGCTGATGTAGAGGCTGTGGAGGGGAGCTGCTTACTGGTTTGCTCAGCCTGCTTTCTTACAGAACCCAGGACCACCAGCCCAGGGATGGAACCACCTACAATGGACTGGGCCCTCCCACATTGATCACTAATTAGGCAAATATCCCATAGGCTTGCCTAAAGTCAGATCTTATGGAGACATTTTCTCAACTTAGACTCCCTCCTCTCAGAAGACTCCAGCTCTTATGTCAAGTTATATGAAACTATCCAGCACATGTTCCCAGAGAAATATTCTAGACAATTTTGAGCCTCAGTGACATTTGCTTGCTTTAGAAATGAGTTCCCCTGACTGCAGGTGTGGCCAGTGGCATGAGCCTGCAGAGCATGGTCAGGGCCCTGAGTTCATCCCAGCACTCCAGTAAGTTCTCTAAAGTGTGTTCATAGAGCACTGCAGAATGTAAATAAGTCTAACTTCTTTTACCTTTTTTCTACCCGCACCCAGAAGAAAAGCCACCTGTGAAGTAGTGGGGTGGGTGCCAGCCCATCTTCAGTGACTTTTCAACCTTGTCGTGGTTTTGTTTTCTTTCTTTTTTTAAATCTTTGCAATGGTGCTGATGGAACACAGGTCCCCTACAGCATGCCAGGCAGGAGCTCCACCCCTGAGCCACGCCCCCAGTCCTTTTTGGCTATTTCTCAAAACTGCTTTTCAGAAGGTCTGAGCAATCTCCATTGATGTAGTTGCAGTGGTTAGCTCATCATACCTGCCTCCGAGTTCTTGCTGTCGGTGGAAGCATACCTTATTCTTCCTTAGTTCCCAGGAAATATAGCCTGCCTGAATCCACTGCCAGATCCCAAAGGGAACTTAGTAGGAAACCTAAATTAATCAAAACTGGGGCTAGAAGCTGGACCTGGTGTTACACATTTTAATTCCAGCACTTGGGGGCAAAGGTAGGTGGAACTCTGTGAGTTCAAGGCTAGCTCCTGGTCTACATAGTGAGTTCAGGCCAGCCAGGGCTGCCCAGTGAGGGAGCACCCCAAGACCAGGGAGATGCATCCACACTGTACCCCTCTCCTCGGGCTTCTGTATTTCAGGCCCGAGAACCAGGACTGCATCACACAGGCCCCAGTGGTCACGCCTTCAGCTAACCAGAGGTTTTTCTTTGGAGAAGGGTGGCGCATGTGACATGGCACCCATGTGGAACTCGAGGGTAACCTTGCTTGATTGCTTGAGTTAGTTTTTTTTTTTTTTTTCATCATTTGAACCTGAGGATAAAACTCAGGTCACTGGGCTTGCACCTCTCACTGGCATCAAAAGATACCAAGTGGCAAATACCTCTCTGTTACCCTTTGTCTTGTCTGGAAGCCGGAGAAACTTGCATATAAGGGTAGCCTCAGGTTTATGGTGAGACCCTATCTCAAAGAAACCACCCACCAACCTGCAGATAGATGGCAGGAGGAGTTGAGGGTCTGCAGACATAGGCTCCAGAAACAGATGGCACCCTGTGGGAGCCTCATCATACTCTTCGCCTGTGGAGACCCATCTTGGGAGCCTCCCCCAGTGGATGCCTGAACCCTGTATTCACTGTCCCCTCTACCCTCTGTACCCGCACTTCTGACGTAGTATGGTAAACAATCACAAGTGGCAAATGAACAGTTCAGTAAAAGTCATTTGAGATTCAGGAATTGTTTTTCTGGAACTTTCCCTCACCCTTTTCTCAGTGACAAGGTGGGGGCCGAGGTATTCATTGTGGCATCATCTCTGCTGATGCGTCCAGTGAGTGGTGGCCATTTTTCCTAACTCTTCCTTTCTGAGACACTCCTGACAATGAAACCTGTCATCTCTGTCACTACGCAGATGGTGCCTTCCTTAACCACTCGTGGGTCTCACTGAACCTGCATCTTGCAGTTTTCACCTAGGCCAGCCAATGATTCCTCTTGTCTCTGCTCTTCCTGGCTCTAGGTTATAGAAACATAGATGCTGCCACATTTGGCGTTTGGGGGGCGGTGCTGGGGAGCTTGGATACTTGACCCATTGGCTGTGTCTCCAGCCCCAAAATCCTGTTTTCCTTTGGAAGAACTACCTTCTCCCTGTATTCCCTCCTGGCTCTGTTTCTCCCTGAAGCCATGTGTGGGTCTCCTTCAGCCTGATGACAGGTAGTTCCCAGTATGTGGCCCTGTGCCTGCCCTTCGGGCAGTGCCATGGAGTCCAGGCTTGGAAGTGGACAAGCTCTACTAGCCCTGGGTCAGCACTGACCCACAGTGTAGTCTGGGCAAGCCACATTGACTTCCTGTGCCTCAATTTGCCTTTGTGTAAAGCAGGGGTGACAGTAGGATTTTCTCACAAGCCCCTAGGAAGAGGGCGAGAGTCATACAACAGCCATCTCCTGCCTGGGAGCTAGAAAGCTCTGAGGGGCCTGGGGAAGGAGCTGTCAGCTCGGGTGCCAAAGCCACTACACTCTCTGATGTCACACCTCTGCTGCAAAGGACTTGTGAGTGGCTAAAGCCAGGCTCTTCTCTGTGACTTAGATGAGTCCCATGCTCCCCCCCCCCAATAGTTTGACAGCTGGGTAGTCTGGGTGCTGCCTTCTGTCCTGGGTGCTCTGGCTGGCTCTCTTGTCCTTGTCCTGCCCTGTGGGGAGGAAGTAGAAAGCACCAACCCTCCTTTCACTCTCTGGGCTCCTTTATTCTTTATTCTCACTTCTGCCCAGTGGTGTAGACTCACTGTGGTGGCGGCCGTGCCTTCACACCTGGCTTGATCCTTCTATTTTCTGTCAATGGTGGATTTACTATTTTATATGTTAGGTAAAATGTGTTCTTGTCTACTTTATTAAACATTTTGCTCTTTTTGAGAAGGGGTCTGTCTTAGTTAAGGTTACTATTGCTGTGATAAACACCATCACCAAAAAGCAGTCTAGGGAGGAAAAGTCTTTGGCTTAGATTTCCACAGTACTGTCCATCATCAAAAGAAGTCGGACAGGAGCTCAAACAGGACAGGAACCTAGAGGCCGGAGCTGATGCAGAGGTTGTGGAGGTGTGCTGCTTACTGGCTTGCTCCTCATGGCTTGTTCAGCTGCTTTCTTTTGAAACCCAGGACCACCAGCACAGGGTTGGAACCACCCACAATGGGCTGGGCCTCCTCCATTGATCACTAATTAAGAAAATGCCCTACATTTTTGCCTGCAGCCTGATCTTATTGGGGCACTTTCTTTTCTTTTTATTCTGAGACAAGGTCTCTGTGTATAAGGTGTTTTGCTTGCATGTATGTCTCTACAGCCTGCTTAGTGCACTAGGAGGCCAAGAGAAGGAATAAAATCCTGGGCTTCAGTTCCAAATGGTGCTGGACCACCATGTGGGTGCTGGGAACCAAACCCAGGGCCTCCAAGAGCAGCCAGTGCTCTTCATTGCCCATTGCCCAAACATTTCACTTTTTTAAACTATTTTATTTGTATGAATGTATCAAATGCCCAAGATGCACATGTATTGAGTTTCGTCTTTCCAACCTGCAGTCCCTCTTGCCATCCCCATTTCACTTCCTATTTGCTTGCTCTCCACCAGGTGTGGTAGTGCCTGCCTATCCTCCAAGCACCTAAGAGACTGAGGCAGGAGCATTAGGAAACCCAGGACCACCCAACAGAAGACAGCAGTGTTTCTTAACCCCCTCTCCACACACATACAGTGATTTTTCTCCCACATGGGAGACTCCAGCTCTTTCCTGTGAGCATCTCAAGTGATTTGGCCATTGTGGTTTGTCCGCCTGTCAGGGGTATCTTCCCATAGGTAAGAGACACTGCATCCCTATGATGCTGACACACAGGCACCTGTCAGCCACTGACCCAGAATCAGGAAGGATGCCATAGGACCATGAGTAGTGGGAGCCCTGGACCAGCGCTGAGGCCCAGGCTCACCACTGAAACAGTGCCAAGATGGAGTGATAGTTGACAGGCAGGCAGGACTTGGACCAGCATGGGGTGCAGCTGTTGATCTTCCTCTGGGGTCTCTAGGACTTGACTGAGTCCCC
This sequence comes from Cricetulus griseus, assembly GCF_003668045.3. Taxonomy (NCBI): domain Eukaryota; kingdom Metazoa; phylum Chordata; class Mammalia; order Rodentia; family Cricetidae; genus Cricetulus; species Cricetulus griseus. The sequence continues at coordinate 247,115,891 of NW_023276806.1, read as the reverse complement.
AGGGGGGGGCCTCAGAGAGCTCCATGAGCCTTATTTATTTGTTTGTTTGTTGAGATGAACTCAGGTATGAGGCCCAAGACCTAGTACCTTATGCCTTAAAGAGTGCTTAGAGCCGGGCATCAGTGGCACTCACCTTTACTCCCAGCACTCGGGAAGCAGAGGCAGGTGGAACTGAGTTTGAGGCCAGCCTGGTCTCCAGAACGAGTGCCAGGATAGGCTCCAAAGCTACACAGAGAAACCCTGTCTCGAAAAACCAAAAAGAAAAAAAAAAGAGTGCTTAAAATATGTTATGTCAGCCACGTGGTGCCGTCTTTTGTTTACCCCCCCCCAGCTGCTCTTTCCACCTGTACACCAACAGTCTATCCACCCTCACACCCACCTCTCCTCCCCTTCTCCCTTTCTTGTTACCTATCCATCCATACTGCCTTTATCCTTTATCCACCAGACTATCCACTACCAGTCCACCCACATATCTACTGCTACTATCCATCTACTCGTTATTCCATCCATCTGTCCTAGTTTTTTTTTTTTTTTTTTTTCCCATGTTGCTGTAATTAAATATCCTGGCAAAAGCAACTTTCAGCGGGGGAGGGGGAAGGTTAGTCCATCACTGTGTGGGCTTGATGCAGCCAATCATAGCCACAGTCAAGAGCAGGGGATAAATGTATGCATGTTTGTGCTTAGATCTTTCTATCTCTGTTTATAGAGTCCAGGATTACCTGCCTAGGGAATGGTGCCACCCGTGGTGGACAGATCTTCCCACCCCAATCCATGTAGCTAAGACAGCCCCTTCTCCCATGCCTACAGACCAGCCTTATCTAGACTTTGAGCACTTTGAGACTTTGAGCTGTGAGATTCCTTCCTTGGTGATTGTGGATCATTGTGCCATTTCTCCACCTACACACACACACACACCTACTCACACATTTACCCACATCAGTCTATCCATTCACCTGTCTATTGTCGAGTGGGAATCAGAAAACTCACAGTACAATCCACCCTCCCACACGTTTATCAGTTAATCCACATAGCCATCAACCCACCCATCTATCTACCCATTCACCCATAGTCTGCCCTCCCCATCCACCCATTCATTCCACATGCTCCTCTGCCTACTCACCCATCTATTTGTAACTGTCTTACTTCAAACAGGGGAATTGGGGCTGATTTAGTTGAGACTCCAAGACTGAGTAGAGGTAATGGAGGTAGTGTGGTATGCCAACAGAAGGGCGGGGGCAGGCATCTGCAGCACACAGGCCTCTGGGGGCATAGAGAGGGTCTGTCCCAGCGGTCAGGCCAGCAGAGGCTGAGGCCATGTGCATCTCTGAACATGAATACAAGTCCCAGAGACCCATGTGTAGGTTGAGTTGGGAAAGACTCCATAATGGATTGAGAGAGGAATGGGGATGGGGTTATTCTCCGCTACTTGTATTGGTGGCTTCCCTTTCATATAGAGGGCCTGGCTTTTGAGGGTGGAGGAAAGCGGGGGCTTGAGAGGACCCCGGTCTTACCAGGGCTCTTGGTGCGGGAGCATTTGCCCAGTGCCTTCTTTTTAATGTCTATTTTTGCCTCTTTCGTGTCCTCTCTTACAGCCCCCACCTTCTGGCCCCTTCTCCTCCTCCTTGGGAGGCACAGGATTCTCAGATGACCCCTTTAAAAGTAAACAGGACACTCCCGCTCTGCCTCCGAAGAAGCCCGCTCCTCCACGGCCCAAACCGCCCAGCGGTCAGTACGCTTCCTCCTCTCGCGGCACCCGCCGGTGGGGACAGGGCGGCGGGCACAGGGCCCCTCCATTGAGCAGCCCAGAGTAGATCATACCCCAGGACAGGAGGGCCTCCCCTCTCAGAAGGTGATGTGTGTGCTGTGCTATTTCCCTGTCCTGAGGTCCAGGCCATGGCATCCCCACAAGGATCCCCACCAAAGGAGCCTGCATCAGTGCCCTCCATCTGCACCACCCCTCAGCATCCCACAGCCTCCTGGCCTCATGCCCTTCTCATTCACAGTGGCTCAGGGAGGGCCTGGGGAGACTGCAGCAGGGTCTCAGGGTACCCCCTTGTCCCTGAATGTTGGAGTTAAGGTGGTGGCTTTTTTGGCTTGTTGATAAGCAGGATGGCTATGCTCTCTCTTACCCTGCCCAGCTGGTCAGGAGAAAGCTGCCAGAGGGGCTTCTTGCCCTCTTTCCTCTATGCTTACTGTTTTGAACCCTGCTCTTCAGGGAGGGCTGCGCACAGAGCTCAGTGGCTCAGCAGTGGAGTACTTGCCTTGCATGCCCGAAGCCCTGGCTTCGACATCCAATACTGAGAAAGAGGAAACCTTTCTGAGTGACTCGCATATGCAGTGCCTCCCTTCCAGTTCCTAATAAGGTGGGCCCAGGGCCACGGCTGTCCCTGCAGACTCCTGTCTACTTTGCATCCATCCCACTCGGCGGACCCTGGCGCAGGACACCTACACACTCCCAACCACACATACCTGTTACCAGGCCACAGCAGCCTTTCCAGGGAAGGTGACAAAGTGACACCTTCCAGTGAACCTACCTGTGACTCCATCTGTGGCCCAGCTCACTCAGTCCCTGTGATCACCACTTCCTACACAGGCCACCTGCAGAAGGTAGACAGAGGGAGGGTTATCCTGAAGAGACTGCCCTCTCCTCCTGTCTCCAGTATCCCTCAGGGACAGTGCCCAGGCCACCAGATGTGATGAGAGCAGGGTCTCTGTGAAGAGTAGGAAGAAGTGACAGTCTGAAAGATGCTGACCTGGAAGTACAGGGGGACCCCTTCCACCATGAGCAGCACCTACACTCCATCACCTCAGCAGCCTCGGGTAGCATGCACACAGGTGCACACCACACTCCATGCCCCTCATTCACAGGCAGTACATGTCTGTGCTCGTGCAGTCTCACACACATATGTGCCCACATGCATTTCATCACTCAAAGCACAGATGCACTTTAAAGGCAAAGACTAAACATGTGCACATGTTTTCATATGTGTTCATGGTGCCAAGTGTTCGAGTGTCAAGTGGGCATGCATTCCCACAGTGTGCCACACTGCCTGTGTCAGATGTGCCACGGGCATTTACTACACACTTGTAAGCACACTCACCTACTTACTCCTCAGTGTCCACAGATGTGTTGTCATGGAGACACACAAGCAGTGCTGACGCCATCCCACATGGCCTCCCATGTCCTCCTGTGTGTCCTCTGCTCGTGCTGGATTAGAGAGCAGGGGCGGCCTGTGGAATGCTGAGTGCTCAGTGGCCCCTGCCACCTGGCATCAGAATCATCCAGGGTGGGACCCCAGGGCCCTCAGCTGTCCCTGTTTGAAGCTCTGAACCTGGCACCTTTTCGATGATGCAGACCTGGGTTCTGTCACAACCATTGCGCCTTGGTGTGCCTGTCTGCTCTTGCCATCTGACCTTGGGAGGCCTGGTGCAGCCCTTATCTCTTCTGATGCTAGTGAGACCATGAGATAGACAGGGCCGGCAATACGACGCCTGCCTACACAGGGGAAGGGGAACAAGAGGGCACGGGAGCCACCCAGAGTCACAGGGAAGATGGCATCTGTGCCTGCACTTGGTCCCCACCTCCCCCAACACTGTCTCTTGCTTCTTGCCGTTTCATCAGCAGTCAGGAGAGCCCAGCCAGGATGGCCAGCATCCTGGGAACTGAGGCGCTCTCATGTACTGTAATCCATAAGCAGCTGCCTGTCACCTGTGGGGGCCTAAGCGTTTTTTTCATTTCACTCTACCCAGAAGCAGCAGCTGGACAGAGAGGCGCGGCTGTGTACACGCTGCTGGGTGGTAGGTACAGATGTGTGTGGGTTGCATGTGAGCCCAGTATCCTATGCTGTGGTTGTGTTAATCTCATGCTAGCCTCTGACCATGCAGGCACTGCCTGGCACCTATGCACAGCTCAGGGCCCTGCCCCGCCTCAGCTGACCTGGTAATTAGCCCTGTTTGATGGAAAAGCATTTGGCATCAAATCCCTGGTGCATGCATGGATTCAGAGCCCAACCATGCACTTAGTCCTGTGTCCCATCCATACCACATATGCCACAGATGCTCGCACAGGTGGATGGGGCAGCAGTTCAGACTGACCTGTCTTCTGACCCCTTAGGAAGGGACATAGTCAAGCTGAAGTAGGAGTTTTATCTTACTTAATGTCCGAGACAGGATCTCTGTGATGACCAGGAACTCAAACCTCCTGCCCCATCATGCCCTGTTTTTTATGGTGCTTTTCGAAGTGAGGAAAATGACATGACCAGTGTAAAGCAATAGCCACCTTCAGCTGCTCACACTCCATCACTCAGACCCTTGGGGTATGAGATGTGGAGTTCTGCAGTTGGAGGGTTGGTCCCAGTATGTCTAGGAGGGGATGGAGGAGGTGGGGGTGCCCTGCTCCCAAGGACCCCCATGGATGTTGGGTCTGGCAGAGAAAGCAGGAATCGTGAGTGACAGTGGCTTTCCTCATTCTGACTGCCCTGCGTGTGAGACATGCCACCACCTTTCTGCCTGGGCTTTTTTAGCCCAGGGACAGGGACTGTCTCAAACCCTGCTGGGTCCCCTGTGCCTGGAAGGGGCCACTTAGCTCTGGGCCACCTGTCCAACAAGAATCTAAGGGGTTGTTAAGTCAGGCTACTTTGGGGGCATGAGGACCTCAGGCAGATGTATGTCCCTGGGCAACCCTGGACACATGCCCAAAGCTCAGCCAACCTCAATTTCCCACAGCCTGGGCCCAGGCTTATAAGTAAAGCGCTTGGCGTGATGATGTTGTGAAGGACCTGCATTGCATTGTGTGTCAACCACCCCCAGGTAAAGGACTCGAGCACAGGTATTGAACTTAAAAGCCAGGGGTGGGTCCCCTGAGTGTCATTGCTCAGGATGTGCCAGTTTGGGTCTGGGTGGCATGTAGTTACGTGCTGCCTTCTCCCAGCTCCTGTCCAGTTTCAGTTCACAGAGGGATCAGCTGCATCTACTGTGGTGCCCTTCACCTCCTCCCCACCCCAGTGCTGAGGATACACTTTTTTCCTTGAAGCCACAGAGTGTGTGTCTTAGGCTGCTGGGGTGTGCACAGAAGTTGGGTGTTTTGAAGGCGGCGCCTTCTTGTGCCTGGAGATCTTTTCTAGAAAGGTCTATCAAGGTATTGAATAACCTGCAGGTGTTTGTCTGAGCCTGAGGCAACTGACTGCTTTCAGACTCATGCAAAACAGCCCTGAAAACTGCCAGTTGGAGTGAGTGCGCACCTCCCCCAGGTAAACAGTGGTGTATTTTCTGCAACGGACGGAGATGGAGATCAGTCAGAACTCACCGCTGAAGTTTCTAGGTAAAAGTTGTTGATTTGCAAAGAGAGAAACAGATTTTTTTAAGTGCAGGAAACGGCTGTGTGGGCGTCAGTGATTGGGCTGCCTGAGATAGCGGGATCCTGGCGGGCCCCACCCTGCCACTTCCTGCCAGCGCTGCCCTGCGGCTCCCGGCAGAGCCTGCCCGCTGCCCCAGAGACACCCCCTCACCAGCCAGTCACCTTTAACCTCTCCCCAAGTTATGATAACTTTATCACTACTCATGACCCCCACCGCCCCACCAGGCCAGGTGCACATGGCACTAAAGTCTTGGCAGCCTTTTGCTCCTTCCCCACAATGCCACCCACAGTGCATGTATGTTAGTGAGCAGCCCTCATCCAAGCCACATGAGAATGGTCCAGCCCTGTGTTGAATTTGATGTCCCTTCCAAAGCAGAAGCAAAACACCGCTTCTCCCCTGGCAGACACATCCTCTCCCACCCATGTGAGATCTATGCAGAGTGGCCTGAGTTGCTTACAGGTCACTGTGGCCTGCAGGATACGGCACAGGGAATATTCTAGGGCTGTAAGCAGTCCATTCCAGGGTGCTCTCAGCCCTCCTGTGAGATCCCAGTCTAAGGACAGAACCTGCGTATCTGGGCCCTGGCAATGACCATGCTGTGCCCAAGCCTCTTGTTGCTGCGTATTGTCAAATGGCTTCGCCATCTGAGCCTGTGGTTAGCACCTCTGCCCTGAACGTAACTACTTTAATTCCGTTCCCACGATGGTGGCAAAGAGATAATGCAGCGGGTACACTGGAGAGTTTAGAATGGGGCACAATTGTTCCATTTCAGGAAGATTCTGGCATTTGCTAGCCAGCCAGGATGAGGAGAAGACTCCCAAGCAGCCCCAGACACCTAAGCTGGTGGATCACCAGCACCACTATCTTACCCTCACTCAGTGCACCCACTGCCCTGCTGTTGTAAAGGCAGCCCTGGAGGGTCTGTCCCAGAGCCTGGTATAACCAGTGCCTGGTGCAGATGCTGGCTGAGGAGATACCTGTGTGCTGACAGGACTGCTTTCCCAGGCAGTGGGGAATCCATGCTTCTCCAGCTGGTTACAGTGACCTGGAAATTCCCATTCTGCAGAGTTAGCAGAACAGTTTGAAAATAGATTTGTCCACCTCGGCGCACCCACCAGGGTGGATCCAGTAGGTGTCCTGTAACTCCATTACCTCATATGCAATAATGTGTAAATGCCCCACCAGGGGTGTGTCACAATCCAGACAGTGGAGGGCCTGAGAGGCTTGCAGGAAGAAAGCCCAGGAAAAGTAGTCTTCCTTTCCACCTGCATTTATGGTGGTGAGTGGGCAGGAGCAACTAATAACGTCCTAAGCCCTCACTGAGCTCACCTAAAGGACTCGTGCTAGGGCTCCAGGTGCAGCTTCCCCCGCTTGTCAGAAATCTGACCATATAGAGAGCTAAGTAAGGACCCTCCCCCCAGGCTCTCCCTGGGCCCCTCCGTAGTGTCTGTGACCCTTTCCACCATAGGGCGTTCGTTCCCACTGCAGATATCACATTCTGTGGTGACTTTACTAAATGTGGGCATGCATTTTCCTGCTTCTCACAGAGGTAGCATTCTAGCTATGTTGGCTCTTGAAAGAAAGAACAGAGAAGGGGCCTTGGCAGTCCCCATGGCTGTGCATAGCAATCACTTAGGACTCCCCCACAGCCTGGCTTCTCTGCAGATAGCATCTCCCTGAGCACCCACTGGAACAGAAGGATCGTGTCAAAGATGCTGTGAAAGAGCAAGTGCCTTTTCTGAGTGCGGTGGGAGATCTGTCAGTCTGTATTGCTGTACAGTGAAGACTGACAGGTGTCGGGGTGGTGGTGTGTGCTTATGCACATGGGGGACGAAGTCCCACTGGGGCTGCAGAGTGAAACCCTGTCTCAGAAACACCAAAAACAAACGGCACAACACAGGTCAGGTGGTTTGTAGCAATTGGTATCAGCCCAGCCCCAGCCTGTTTTCTTCTGTAGGCTAATGTCACCCCCTTCACAAGTTCCTTGTTAGAGACCAGAGCAGCCTTTGTGAAAACTAACACAAAGTTGTCTTTCTCACTACAAATCCATTTGTCTTTTGTGAACCTAAAGCAAGTGGCCACCTTCCCTTTCCGTGGTGGAGTGACACCATGTCCAGCCGTCCTGCTAGCCCCAGTGATTCCCATGACCCCTGCCTGCTTCACAGCAGACAAAAACAGCCCAAGCACAGGTGGGGATAACAAATATTTGTTCAGCTTTTCTCCTCAGCTCAGACCCAAACCTCATCCTGTCCCCTCCAATTCGCCAAACAAGTCTTCTCAAAAATTGGTAAATATTTTTGGTGGGAAATGCTGGCATAATGTGATCGGGACCTCAGGTTTTTATCTCCTGGGTTGCACTGCTGTGCTCTGCTGTGCTGTGCTGTGCTCTTTCTGCCAGTGTGCAAGCCCGAAATGGCCCAGGTGCCAAGGCTGCCAGAGCAAGTCAGCAGGAGAACGGAGGTGCGAACAGAAAAGATCTTCTCATGACAGTTGAAAGTTTGAGTCAGGCAATCTGATTTCTCTCTCTCTCCTCTGTTTCCACTTAGTCTTTGTTTTGCTGGTAAGCTGGGGCAGAAAGGGATGAGATCTGTGGTGATGCTTGGTGTCCCTGCCTGGTGTAATGTCCCTCACCTAGTTCCCAACAAAAGGACTCGTAGAAGCCTGGCAGTGTGAATGACCAGTGCTTCTTGGGATAAAGGACACTGACTGTGTGTGGGTGCCTGTGTCAGGTGCACAGTAGTGTGGGAGCGTCCTGGGTTGCAGAGGGTAATGACTGGGGTGGGGCAGCTGCCCTGACCACAAACCTTTAGTCTTTGTTTTCTAGTTGTCTTTTTTAAGGGGTGTTTTTCCTGTATTTATCTCTCATCTGCAGAACTGCGTTTTCTAAGTACAGCAATGAATTGTGTCAACAGAACTCAAGAGTTTGGCAAAGGCAAGCGCACGCTGTCTCTTGGTTGTTTTTTGTTTGTTTGTATTTTTGTTTTTCCCCTTTTACAGAAGGAATTGTCACCCTATAGCCCAGGCTGGCTTGCCTGGAACTCATGATTCCCTCTCCCTGCCTCACAGCCCTCAGAGTGCTGAGGTGAGAGGTGTACACCGTTCCATATGTATGTGCTGCTGGTGAGAGTCCAGGGCTTCCCACATGCTAGACAAGTGGACTCTGCTGGCACCTGAGCTGGGTCCTGATATTTGATATTCTCCTTAGTCAAATTTCTAGGGACTCTGCACTCCAAACCTTTGAATGTCCTCCTGTACCAGCTCCTTGTGGAGCTGATTATTGAGATCGTGGTGTATTATCCAAGCCTGGCTCTGGGAATGGCTCAAGGGATCCCTGAAAAGCAGGCTGAGAAAGCTGAAGGCAATTCTCTGACCTCTAGTCTCTAGATGTGCTGGCTCTGTGTGCCTGGAGACAAACAGCCTCAAAAAATTAAATTCTTACCAGGGTGGGGCTGGCCACTGAGTAATTTTTTTTTTTTAGCAGAGTGTGCTGTGGTAAACCATGGAGTTCGTGTTGTTTTTGCCGAAGTCAGTGCTGTGTGTGGTTTCGGTACACCGCTTGGGCGGCTGTTGAAACTGCTGTGGTTTCCACATAAGGCCTACTGTGCCTCTTCAGTCCCCTTAGCTAGTGCAACGGGCCAGGGGCACGGACCAAGGGTGCCATGCCTGCTGTAGTATCACTTACCACGCACCAAACCTGCTAAGTTTTCATGTAACTTTGTTGTTTTGAGAAGGGGTATCACATTAGCTGTCTCAGAGCCAGTCCCTAGCTGGCATCAAACTCAGAGATTCCCGTACCTGAGTATTCTAATCAAAGGTGTATGCCACCACACCTGGCCAAACAATTCTTACATTGTTGTTGTTATTAATGATACTTAGGGTTTTTTTTGTTGTTGTTGTTGTTGTTGTTGTTAGTTTTGGTTTACTGCATTTGGTTTACTGTTTGTGCACATTGGTCAGAGGGCAACTGTCAGGGATCAGTTCTTCCATCATGTGAGTTTGGGCATCAAATTCAGATAATCAGGCTTGGGAACAAGCAACTTTGTCTGCTGAGCCATCTAGCCCATTTTGTGTTGAGATACAGCCTCAGTATATAGTCCACACTGTCCTCAGGCTCCTGATTCCTGCCTCAGTCTTTTTTAGTTTATTCTGATCCCCTTTCCACAGCCATCTCTCCATACTCATGTCCCAAGAGCCAAAAGCACTATGACCTTGCTTCCTACTGCAGGGCAGACAGAGTGATCTGTCACACTCAGGAGTAGCTCCACCTCAGAAAAGAGGGAAAGCGAATAAGGAGTTAGCAGAAGTGGTTACATAAAAGCAGGAACTAGACCCAGCCTTGAAACAATACAGCCACCAAAAATAAATCAGGGTGCCAAGTGGGAAGCCATGGCCAGGGTCTTCCATCATTGCTCAGGACCTGGGTACAATCCAGGACCATGCCAACCTGCAAGTGGCAGGGACCTGCAGCCGCCTGCATACTAGCACCTAAAACAGGCACTCAAGAGAAAACCGTTTCCCTCCTCTGAAAACAAGAGGCAGCAGTTGCTGCTGGCGGGTTTCATGAGTACAGTCGCGATTTCTAAATAACGGTTTCGGCTGCAGCGAGTCTTGGTGTGAAAGGCTCTTTTCATCTTTGATTGCCTCTCTGCTCTTAGAAGCCTCCGTCTCACTTGGCTGCAGCCGGCTGGATTCCTGACCACACCTCCCAGCAAAACAGTTTTTGTATTTTTTTTTTTTTTTAAATCCCCAGGTCAGGGGAGAAAGAGTTCTTCATCAAATATATGAAGAGAGGTCCAGAAGTGGCTAGTTGTATCCTGTTCCTGTTCAGACGTTTTCAGATCTGCCCAGCCTCAGCATACCCTGCAAGAAATGCCCTGTTCCTGAATTCTTATTGTACATTGTTTTTGAGACAGGGTCTCGGGTAGCCCAGGCTGACCTCAGACTCTAGGTAGCTAGTAATGAATTTGAACTCCTGATTCTCCTGCCTCAGCAGCCCCTGTGCTAGAATCAGAGGCATGGCTGACCACGCCTAGTTTTTAGTGGGTAGGGAATGAAACCCAGGGCTTCACTCCGGGCTGAAGAAGCACCCCACCCTTGTTTTTATTTGAGACACAGCTGCCTATGTAATACAGTCTACTTCAAAGTCATAATCCTGCCTCAGCCTCCCAAGTACAGGGATGTGGTCAAGACCTGCCTGGGCTACATGAGACCCTTTCTTGACAAACAATCCTGTTTCTAGTAGTGACCTGCTCTGCATAGGTGAAGCTCAGGACTTGCAGCCGTGGACTTGGTGGGATATGGAGGCAGGTTGAGCAGGCAGCACAGGCTGGGGTGGGGTGTGTGCGAGGTCCCTCCGGATGCCAGCTGGTCCAGCCTCTGGCCTAGGACCTTGCCCAGTACTAACCCTGCCCAGGCATGAGTTAGTGTGTGTTTGTGCATGGTGGCATAAGATGGCATCTGGCTTGAAAGTGCCCAGGTTTGGGGTCATTGCAGAAGACTGGGAGGAGAATCGGTGTGGTCCTGGGGCTTTGCTGGTACTCAGGTACTTAAGGAACTCAGATTTCCTGCCATAGAGAGCCACGTACAGTCAGAGGCGCTGAGCCCTCCCTCCCAGCTCCTAGTTGGGTACTGAGGATGGGGACCGAGGTCCAGACTATTGAGAAGAGAATAAGAAAGCACACAGGTTTTAGTCACAAGAGCCACAGAGGCAGTGGCAGGGAAGTCCCTGAGCCAGGCAATAAGTGGGTACTGGCGCAGCCTCCACAAGATGACCTTGGATGTAGATAGATTGTGCAGATGGGAGGAAGGGCAGATGGGAGGAAGGGCTGGCTGGAGACAGGTAGTGCAGAGTGCACGATGGGCTGGCGGGAGGTCTCTGTGGCAGGACCCCTGGCAGGACGGGCTTGGTGTAAGTTGGAAGTTATGGAGACAGTGTGAACAGAAGGCGCCCAAACAAAGACAGGCACCTCTCTCATGTCACACTCCCTTTGCCTGGGTTTCCTTGGCTGAGGCTCCTGGGACACAGGCTGTGCTTATGTTCCCAGAAGTCTAGGAACTGAGGAAAGAGGCCCGGGACAACAGTTAGACCCTCTGGCAGAACCAAAAATGTTCTGGGACCTTGCAAGCCTCCCCAGCCTCTGCTGCCTGCCTGCTCTGGGAGACCAGGAGTCCAGGTGGCCATAGCTGCCTGTTCCTTCAACTCTGGTGGGTGGGCCTGCTGGGGACTGACCAGCAGGGGTATATGGGAGTGGGAGAGAGGTAGGCTTTGAAGCCACAGGGGTCGGGGCCTCTGTGGAACCAGGTGTGTACCTGCCCTTCTGACAGAGTCTGCAGGGTCTGCCTCCATAACCTGGACAGAAGCCCAAAGGGAGGCTAGGTGTAGTAGTGCGTGCCTTTAATCTCAGCCATCAGGAGGTGGGTTCCAGGCTAGCCTGCTCTTCACAGTAAGAGCCTACCAGGGTTTTTTTTTGGGGGGGGCGGGGGAGCAGTAGCCTGAAGGGACAGTGCAATGATACTCAGTGAACTTCTCCCATGGCCATGTATCTGCTGTGCCCTCATGTCACTGAGCACCACTCCAGATGTGTCCTGTGACAGCTGCAGGAACCCTTGGCTACCCTGTCAGGTTCTTGACTCCTGATGGTGGCTCCAGGTCACTGTCAGGTGAAACTTATTTCTCATGATGCCACACCTCTTTCATAAGTTAAGCTGGGAGACAACATGGATCTGACTATTGCACTTTACAGCTGTCTGTGCCCAGGCTGCCATTAATGCTTTCAGAAGAGCTGCATCCAAGGATCACCCCAACACCACCAGTCTCTCATTCCTGTACCACACAGGCGGACACTGAGGCCAGCTAGGCCTCAGAACTTCCCTCCATGAGCCCCAGAGCAGAGGGCGGCAGGTTCAGTCTGGGGGCAAGTGCTGTGGGGCTGCTGCCCTCCTTCCCTGTTGGTGCCTGGGGTGGCTCAGGTCATCAGGCTTGGTGGCAAGCACTTTACCTGCGCAGAAGTCTTGCCAGCCAAACTGCCATCAGGCTGTAAATTTGTCCTGATGGGTAGAAGGCAGGTGTCCTGGGCTCAGGTGTGCTATCCCCACAACCAGGTGTCCAGGGTCAACCGCTCTAGTTTCTTTTTGAGTGATGATTTTGAAACCATAAGAGCTGGTGTGGGTAGTTCATTAACTCCAGGGTGCTCTGCTGACCTGGCCCTTGGGCCTGGTGTCTTAGCCATGTTGAATGTGTGGACCCTGTGCTCAGGCAGAGGTGCAACATCAGGCAGGATGCAGGAGAGCTGACCTGGCCAGAGAGCAAGGAAGGTTCTGAACAAACCATGCTTGGGATTCCTCTCTTGTGTGTGGTTGGTGTTTGAGCACCTGTGGACTCATTACCAGGGAGTCCTTCCTGCCCCCTCTTGCTATCCTTAGAAGTTTCCAGTGTGTGTGCTCGGCTCACACTGCTCAGCTGTGACTGGAAGTGTGATGGGCTGAGCTAGTCTCACTCTTAAGAATCCTCTGAATGGAAACATAGTAACTGTCGGGAAATGTGGGCCAGGGACCTAGGTACTGGGAACCAAATGAGTTCTCAGCAGAACCAGTATGTGTCTAACTGTTAAAAGACAGGTCCAATTAAAAAAAAGAAAAAGAAAAAAAGACAGGTCCAATTTAGCTGCTGGTAGATCAGTGTTCATTAATGTGGCCTAAAGTGATCTTGGGCGAGGTGTGGTAGTACACACCTGGTATCCTATCACTTGGTAGGATGAGTTCAAGGCCTGCCCTGCAGTGCTTGAGCCCTCTCAAAAATAACTTCACAACAATGAAATGCTCTTCTGGAACTGCTTGAAACCTTGTTGCACCTCTGCTCAGTGTTACTAAAGAATGTAACTCCATGCTTTAACAAGTACAGAATGGGCATGGGGTCCTGGATTCCAGACACCCCAAAAAAAATCAGAGTCACCAGGGCCACTGCTCTCCCCAGAGAGACAGCCAGGGCCCCACTCTGCACGCCACCCTGTCGTAGTAACTTGTGTTTCTTTTTTTTCCTTCTGTTTTTGTTTTGTTTTTTTCCCTTAAACTTTCCAGGTCAGAGTACACCTGTAAGCCAGCTGGGTTCTTCAGCCTTCCCTGAGTCCCCTGATCCATTCCAGCCACTCGGGGCTGACAGCGGCGACCCGTTCCAAAATAAAAAGGGGTTTGGGGACCCATTTAGTGGCAAAGATCCATTTGCCCCCTCCTCTTCAGCTAAACCTCCTAAGGCCTCTTCCTCCGGCTTTGCCGACTTCACCTCTGTAAGTTGAGTCCTCCCTCAGCCACCTTTCCTGCCTGGCTTGCTGCTTTTTGGGGGTGGGGGTCCCTCTGCAGCTAAAGACGCCACTCCTCCCGCTGCTGGCACACCCCACCATCTACCTATTACTTTTGTTATTTATTGTGCACTGGCCTCTGTAAGAAAAACAGGTTGTCCTTAAGGATGAGATTTCTCCTGGGAGGGTGGCACGCAGTGTGTCTGCCTCTGTGCTTAGTGGCTATGTAATCTTTGTCCCTCACAGACTGTTGTGTTCACTGAGTTTCTGTTTGAGAAATGGCCTTTCTGTTAGCACAGGCTGGCCTGAAACTCAAAGTCGGCCTGCCTCTGCCTCCCAAGTGTTGAGACAACACACTCTGAGCTGGAGAGTGCCCTGGGGTGGACTGCCCTGGGGTGGTGGTGGGTGCCGAGAGTGCCCTGAAGCAGCCAGGGCTGGCTCTAAACTCACAGCAGGGCAATGCTAGTGAGAGCCCAGGGTGATTCTAGGAACACAACAAAGGTGTGTGCAACCACACTGGTTCATTGAGTTTTGGAAGCTGAGCAGGCAGGCACTTCCCAAGACTAAACATTTCATCAGATTCTGCTGCCTCCAGGAAGGTCTGGGGGTCAGTGGCCCTGACCAAGTGCATTATGGTCATAATGGACTGAGAGGAACCCAGGCAGGATGTCCAAGAATGAGAGATTTGGTTACTTTCTGTTCTGTGTTTTATTTTGTTTTGTTTTCCCCAGTTTCTGTTTGATTTATTAGCTACAGTGAAAAAGAATCCCACCTAGATGACCACCGTGGAGCCTCTTCTCTTTTCCAATGGTTCAGAGAGGTCACTTGCCCAGGCCAGGGGCTTCCTAGAATCACCCTGGGCTCTCACCAGCACTGCCCTGCTGTGAGTTTAGAGCCAGCCCAGGCTGCTTCAGGGCACTGTCGGCACCCACCACCACCCCAGGGCAGTCCACCCCAGGGCACTCTCCAGCTCAGAATGTGTTGTCTTCCTACAGTCCATTTCACCCTTTCAGGTGCAGCCTGACTCCCAAAACCTTCCTTTGGGAAGTTCCTCCCTAGACTGTCAGGGGAGACATTGGGATTATTACTGTGTTTACTTAATTTATATTTCGTATATATATTTCTTATTTATATTACTTATTTATATTTCTTTCTTTGAGATAAGCCCAGTACTTAATTTGCAGCCTAGAATGACTGTGAACTACTAATCCTCATGCCTCCATACAGACCTGGAGGGCTGAGTGTGGTGATAGGCAGGGTCCACATAGGACCCGAGGTTCCATTCCCACCACAAAACAAAAAAACCAAAAGCATATGTATGAGGATATAGTAAATACTCAGGTCCCCCCAGCCATTAGTAACACTCATGGAGTATGGCTGTCCTGTGGCTGTGTTTGAATTGCTTAAGGCAGACCTAGGCCCCATGGCACTCACCTCTTATCCCAGTCCTGGGAAGCTGAGACAAGAGGATCTTAGGGTTGAGGCCAGCCTGAGGTACATGGGGAGGTGATGTCTAAAAATAGTAACATACATTGGCCCTGCCCTTTCGTGGCACCTGGGGACTTGTGACTTCCAAACTGAAGCCCATTCATTTCTCTTGACAGTGCACACAGTGTGCCTTTAGAAAGGTGACATTATTAATAAAAGCCAGAGACAGAAGCACTTTGCATTCTTTGAATAGCACCAGGTCTATTTTCTGGTAGAAACTATTAACCAACAAGGCCAGGGCTGGTGCTGTGGGTGGGGTGTGTACCCAGCTCCAGCACTGGGAAGGTGAAGGCTGGAGGACCAGGGGTTGCAGGTCAGCCTGGGCTAAGTCCGTTTCAACAAACAAAGGAACAGGGCACCGCTGTTGCCCCGTGCCTGCAGTGCTGGGTTTGGGTAGGGAAGAGTGGTGGTGGGGCTGAACCACAGTAGAGAGAAATGACTGTGGCCTTTCTGAAAAGCCGTTCACTTCCTGTGCCCACACCGCCAGCACACCCCATTCCCCTGCTCAGTTTTTCGTAAACACCAGGTTCCAAGCTGTGACTGGACTAACGACTCTGCTGTTCTAGAGTAGTTTTATTTTTCAGGTGTACCTGTTTGTTGTCTGGGTCTCGCCCAGGCTGGTCTCAAGCTTGCAGCTTCTGGGTGCTGGAATGTCACTATGCCCAGTTTAACTTCCAATGTGAACATTCTCATCTGCAGATGGGCCGGCCCTGGCCTGGCCTCTGTTCCCATCAGCACAGCACAGTTCTCTCTGATGGCAGGGGTCCAGTGTGTACAGGACTCTCAGGGACTTTAATACTGTGCAAGCTTAGAAAAGGCTGTCATCACCTGTGGGAAACAGCCTGATCAGTTTGGGCTTCTGGAAACTGATGTCATCCACACGAGCTGGCCATGCTATCCTTACAAGAGACCCTGTCTCAAAAAAAGGACACAGTAGCCAGGGCCTTTAATCCCTGCACTTGGGAGGCAGAAGCAGGTGGATCTCTAAGTAGAGGGACGCCTGGGCTGCATAGAGAAAACTTTTCTTGACAACAGCAAATATGTTTGTTACCTTACACCCTGGCAAGCAGGGCGTGGTGATATCTATCCATTGGAGGCCCAGGGAATTCAGGGCCAGGGCCAGGGCCAGGGCCAGCATGGCTTGCCTGGGTCCTTGCCCTACAAAACAGCCACAGTCATTCTGCCTCAGGTCACTCGTGTGTCCTGAGGTGTGTCCTGCCAGGGATGTGTGTCTAGCAGAATAGCTGACATAGCTTGCACAGTTTCCTTAAGAGTCAGGCAGACATCAGATTGACTGCAGTGGGCTTTGCAGATGCCTCCATGAGCAAGCTGGGGAGTGAGGGGCTTCAGAAGTACAGTTTTTACTTCTTGATACAAATTCTCAAGAACAAGATACCTGAGACAGTATAGAAGGGGAATGGCACCCATGCTGCTGTTCAAGGGGTACCTGAGACACCCAGGTTCAGCTCCTGCCCCTGCATGACCCAAGAGAACCAGAGGCTGCCTAGTCCAAGCATCTCCATCCAAGGCTAGTCAGTACTACTGAGAAAATACCCTTGCTGGAATGGAACCTTCTCTCAGCCAAGTGCACAAGGCAGATCTCTGTGGGATCCCCTCTTGGCCTCAGCTTTAAAGCACCCTGTGTGTGGGGTTGAGGGGCACAGTGGAGGAGGCGGGTGCTTGCTGCTCATCTGGGGCTGCAGAACTGTAGCTCCTGGAGTCATTTCTCCCTGCATTTTTTCTTCCTTATTTTGCTCCCCCGTGAAGTTTTGGGAAATTCCCCCCAAACAGAGAGGGGGCAGGGTGATCTGTGATCTGCTTGTGGGAATAGATGAAGGAACCCTACCTCCCAGGGATGTCTTAGACTCCTTCCCCTACCTGTCTCCTGCCTAAGCCCCTAAGAGGGTTCCTGGGCTCCACCCCTTCCCTGGGAGGCCACACCCCCCACCACCAGCAGAGCTGAGTAATACTCCAGTAGGCTCCTTGTCACTGGCTGGGAAGTCACAGCCCTGTCCTGGAGCCCTTAGGTCCCTTGTGGCCCTGATTTCTCCCACCCAGAACCTCCCAGGTCCCCAAGCCACTGTTCCTATCAGTTACTGATGACAGCTGACAGACAAATCATTCTGAGGACCCAAAGCCCTGGTGAAGCCTGCCTGTGTTTCTCACACCACGCTTCCCTCCTCTCTCCAAGGAGGTTGTGGACTGTCATGTATCTCACTGCTGATGTCTGTCTGCTCTTGAGGGCTGGAATCTTAATGTCACAGATTCCCTGGAAGAGATGGTGAAAAACAGAGGGCTCCCTGGGGGTTGGAGCCTCTCAAGAGGGGGCAATGGAGCAGAGTAAGAGGTAGCTGGTAGGATATGGCTCCAGCCATAAGGAGAACGGAAACTTTGACAACCAGCTGGGGTGGCTGAGACAGGAGGACTGGCTATAGTTGTCATAAGGAGATCCTGTCTCAAGCTGTAGGATGTGCCTACAGATTTGTTGGACCTGCCTGCTAGAACCTTCCGGCACCAGGCCAGGCTGCTTCTCTCTGCAGGGGTGGATGTCTAGTCTTTAGTTGGCAGCTCAGATTGGATGCACCCTGCTTCTTTGTATGTGGGGTGAGGTCGGGCTCCACCATGGTCTCCTGGTTTTTCCTGCCCAAGGGACCCTCTGCCCACACTCTGAGTCCCCCTCTCACTGTCCCAAATCTTCCTTTGTAGTTTGGCAATGAGGAGCAGCAGCTGGCCTGGGCCAAGAGGGAGAGCGAGAAAGCAGAACAGGAGCGGCTGGCAAGGCTGCGGCGGCAGGAACAGGAGGACCTGGAGCTGGCCATCGCCCTCAGCAAGGCTGACATGCCAGCCTAGACGGTGCAGGCGAGCCTCTGCTGTCTGTATGTATACACCCATACTCAGAGCGTGCCCCGCTTCAAGTCGTACCATGCCACAGTCACCACAGCCAAGGACACAGGGCCTTGTTCAGAGGCAGCAGACTCAGCTCACCCCTGGGAGCTGCCAGGAGGGCAGCTGTAGGTAAAGGGCCTGGGAGCCCACAGTCTGGCTACCGCAACGTGATGGTGATGAGGCTCCGCCTTCCAGATCATTCAATGGCTGACAGAAAGCCTCCAGTCTCCTGGCTGCAGACAGGCGCCACCCAAGTCCCTCCCCGCATCCATGAGACCCCGCCACCCACGATGTATGCATTCGTTGTATAAAAATGAAGTTTGAATGATTAATATAAAATATTTTAATACAAAACATGAAGTGCTATCTTGTTTTCAGTCTAGGAGTGTGGGTTAGTAGTTCTCTGTAGACTGAGGATCAGGTGCTCCCACAGCAGGGGTAACGAGAAGCTCTGCATTGTCTGTGTGTGTATGCTTGGGTATGTATGTCTGCAGCTGCTGGCAGAGGCCAAAGGGGTGTCATATCCCCTGGAGCTGGAGGTGCAGCCTGGTCTACATGTTGTATTCCAGGATAGCTAGGGTGATGTAGAGAGACAATGTCTCAAAGTGATTCAGATCAAACACCCGAAATCAGAAGTGCTCCATCCAAGATATGCAGCTTTC
This sequence comes from Cricetulus griseus, assembly GCF_003668045.3. NCBI lineage: Eukaryota > Metazoa > Chordata > Mammalia > Rodentia > Cricetidae > Cricetulus > Cricetulus griseus. The sequence continues at coordinate 247,097,204 of NW_023276806.1, read as the reverse complement.
TGAATAAAGACAACACAGACACGCCGGGCAGTGGTGGCGCACGCCTTTAATCCCAGCACTTGGGAGGCAGAGGCAAGAGGATCTCTGTGAGTTGGAGACCAGCCTGGTCTACAAGAGCGAGTGCCAGGACAGCCTCCAAAGCCACAGACAAACCTTGTCTCAAAAAACAAACAAACAAAAAAAGACAACACAGACACTCACACGGCGGCTGTCTAGTGCTGGGGCAGGTGGAAGTGCTGGCTGGCCCTGTGAAGGTCCTCTGGCCATGGCAGGAGGGGTCTGTGTTTCCCTAGAGCTCACATTGTATGTAGTTCATGTGCTTAAAATATAACGGGCTGGAGTGGCATCTGGGGAGATGCTTGCTACTCTAGCAGAGTTGTTCCCAGCACCCACATCAGATAGTTGAGCTACACGAGTCCCCAGCGCCAGGGGATCCCTCTCTGGCCTCCTTGGGCACTCACCCCAGACACATTTTTTAAGTATCTTGCTGGATGTGGTGATGCATGCCTTTGATCCTCCTGCTTGGGAAGCAGAGGCACGGATAGGCAGATCTGAGTTCGGGCAAATCTGGTCTACATAGTGGCTTCAAGGCTTCCAGGGCTACATAGCCAGAATGTTTGAAAATAAATAAGGGGCTAGAAAGACAGCTCAGGTAAGATCACTTGCTGTTCTTGCAAAGGACCCGGCTATCGTTCCCAGCACCCACATGATGGCTTACAACAGTCTATAACTCTGCTCCAAGAGATTCACTATCCTCTTCTGGCTTCAAGGGCACCAAGCACTTACATGTTGTACATACATATATGCAGACAGACGCTTACATACCACTCTGTTTGATGTTTTTTTAGACAGGGTTTCTCTGTGTAGCCATGGCTGTCCTGGAACTCACTGTGTAGACCAGGTTGGCCTCAAACTCAGAGATCTGCTTGTCTCTGCCTCCTAAGTGCTGGGATTAAAGGTGTGTGCCATCACCGCCCAGATCTGAGAAGTTTAATCTGTTGTTCATGGGATATTGGGTCCCACACAGGTGGGACCATGGATGGTAATTAGGGGCTAAAGCTAGCCCAAGATAGCTTGGAGTTAGGCTCTGGACCTGCAGCATTCCACCTTCTCCATGCCCCTGCAGCTCTAGCCTCTGTGGACATGGCTCCCTTCCAGGACTTCCCCATCACAGTTGGATCCTTGGACCCGCCAGGCTGAGAGAGCCTTACACAAAATCAAAGAAATCAACTAAAATATGGGGCTGGAGAGATTGCTCAGGGGACACACTGCTCTTGCAGAGGGCCTGAGTTCCGTTCCCAGCATCCTTGTTGAGTGGCTCACAGCCACCTGTAAACTCTAGCTCCTGGGGATTCGATGCCTTCATCTGTCTTCTTTAGGCACCACACACTTGTAACATACACATGCACTTGTAAATCAAAATAAATCTGAAAAAAAAAATCTCACTGCCCCGTTTTTGTTTTTGAGACAGGGTCTTACTATATAACCCAGGCTAGCCTAGAACTCACATATTGGTCTGCCTCTGCCTCTGCCTCCCTGGGATGACAGGGAGTGAGTGAGCCACCATACTTGGTTGAGTTACGTTTTGAAATGTTTCACATCATGATGAGGTTCTGGGCTTGAACTCAGGTCTACACACATCCCTTCATGTGCTGTGTATACCTAGCTAGCACAGCTTGGGGAAGCTTCATGGAAGGGCACTGGCTAGACTGTTTATTCTTAGTTTTTTTCTTTCTCAGTTTTTTTTTAAGTGAATTATTAGCCTGGAGGTGGTAGCACACACCTTTAATCCCAGCACCCAGGAGGCAGAGGCAGTCGGAGCTCTGAGTTTGAGGCCAGCCTGGTCTACAGAATGAGTTCCAAGACAGCTAAGGTTACACAGAGAAACACTGTCTCAAAAAAAGAAAGAAAGAAACTCCTTGCAATATATACTAGCTTCAGGAAACAAAAAACCCACCATAGCTTCTGCCAACAGGACAGCCAGGAGTCATCGGGCAGCTTTGTCCAGCTGTATGTTGTCTCCATCATGGTATTTGAAAAGCCCATGGTTTGTGACTTTATTTTGTCACAAAACTGTTTGTATCTGGAAACATGAACTTCAGGTGACCTGAATGTATATGAAAGGTTCAGGCATTACACTGGCCTGGCCTGTTAACTGGCAGAATCCACACAGGCAGTACCCTGGTCAGCCCAGGGTTCCATGGGAACTAAGTCTGCACACAGGTGTAGAGGACCCCTTTAAAGGACAGACCCCTGCCCACTTATGCGCTCTTTCTTTCCGGCAGTGGACCACTACCTCTCTCCTCTCTCTGTTCCAGTGGTCGGCCACTAATTCTTCTCTCTTACTCTCTGCCCTGCTCTGTTCTTCCATTTCTCTCTCCCCCTTTCGCTCTCCCGGTAATAAACTATAATTAATATAAATATTCGGGTTTCCATCTCGCGGTTTCGCTTCTTTTTATCTTTCTAATTTTTAAACTTTTACAAAAGAATAATAGTGTGTTGTTGGTTCATATTTGCCTCCAGAGTAAACTCTCTTGTCCCCTTGGAGGTGAGACTGTGTTTTTGCCTCCACCAGTTGACACAACTCAGGTAATCAGACGTGGTGACAGGTGTGCCTGTCACCACCATCTCTCCAGCCCTTCACTTTTTTTTTTGTTAAGGACCATTTTAGATTTAGAACCACAGAGACATACGAGAGTTCCAGAAGCCCCTCACACCTTGCCCATTCTTAGCGTCCTGCTCATTGGTTCAGCAGTTACCCAGCTAGCTCTCTTGAAGCTGCCTCTGCTCCCCTCAGCTCCTTTCCCATTGTGGATCCCTGTGGATCTTCAACCCTCAGTTTCTCTTGCTCCTGTGAGCCTTGGAAGTTCTCAGGCTTTCCTGCCTTTAGACCTTGGGCATCCTCCCCCCACCCCCTCCGTTTTATTTTGTGCGTGGGTGTTCGACCTGTATGTGTCTGTATCGTGTGTGCAGTGCCCTCTGAGGCCAGAAGAGGGAGTCGGATTCCCTGGAACCAGAGTTTCTGACCTTCCCAAGCCTCCAAGGTGATACTGGAACGTGAACTTGGGTCCTCTACAAGGCAGCGTGTGCTCTTAACCCTGAGCCAGTTCTACAGCCCCAGCCCAGAGCCTTTTAAGGCTTAGAGGCTAGGTGTTCTGCCTGTGTTCCTCCTTAGGATTCATGTTCACGAGACTAGAGGAAGGTGACAGCTTTGTGGGGGAAACACACAGGAGTGCATACCCCGGCCTTGCCCCTTTCTGAAGGAAGGGCTGGGAAATGGCCCAATCAGTGAAGCACTTGTCATGCAAGCATGAGGACCTGAGTTCGAATCCCTAGAAGCTCTAAAATAAATCCAGGCAAAATGGTTCACCGTCTCCCAGTGCTGGAGACAGAGATGGGAGTGTGTCACACAGTTAGCCAGGCTAACCAGTATGAGCTTCATGTTCAGTGAGAGACCCTGTTTTTAAACAAAAGAAATGGAGAATGACAGAGGAAAACAGCTGACATCAATTTCTGGTCTCTCCAGGCGGGGACAACACAGGAAAGACACACACACACACACCAAAAAATGGTCCCTACAACCAGCCAGGTGTGGCAGCCTACACCTAATCCCACACACAGGACACTGAGGCAGAACTAAACAGCTATGTGGAGATACTGTATCTCAAAAAATAACAGCCTTTAATCCCAGCACTCGGGAGGCAGAGGCAGGTGGATCTCTGTGAGTTCCAGGCCAGCCTGGTCTATCAGAGTTAGTTCCAGGATGGGATCCAAAGCGCTACACAGAGAAACCCTGTCTTAAAAAGCAAAATAATAGTAATAATAATAATAATAAACAGTAAAAGAGGGCTTGAGGCGGAGCTCAGTGGCAGAATGTCCGCAGAGTTTGGGGGTGAGAGGAGCTGCCTGGGCCAAGATGACTCCTGGCAGGTGAACCGACCTCAGTTCTGAGTCAGGACTCTTCAGAGGTGCTTTGCAGATTCTGAGGTTCACCTTGCAGATGGTATGAGGTCACTTTGATGGTAGTTAGGTAGGTAGAGAGAGTCAAGAGACCAAAGTGCCCTGGCCAAGCAGCAGCTTACCACCATGAGGTCAGACTCCTGGGAGATAAAATCACAACTTCCAAGCTGATTTTATGGGAAGGCTGTTCATGTTCTAAGCCCCTTGTACAGGGCTATTTTAGGACCAAACAGGAAGCAGCCAGAAAACAAACCTGCCACCAAAAATAATAGGCTTAATATTTCGGCCCCTTATCAGATCTGGTGCCTTTCAAGCGTGCGCCTCCCACCCCCACTCAAAATTTTTTTCCTTAGTAAAAAGTTCCTAAGCGATGAACAAACTGTATCATGAGGTGATTGGAAAGAAAAAGAAAAAACATGGGGGGTGGGGATGGAAACGTGATCGTTATCTGTTGTTTATTCCAAAGAAATTCCACGATGGGGGCAGCACTGTGCTGTGAGGACTCTGTGTGGTTCTGTGTGGTGGACTTTGCTTTGTTTTATGGCTGAGGGACAGTCACAGCACATGGGAGACAGAAACAGGCAGATCTCTTTAAGTTAAAGCTAGCCCGGGCTTCATAGCAGACTCAAGCCATGCAGGGATACTCTGTGAGACTCTTGTCTCACTGGCCAGTGAGATGCTGAGTGACTGCTGCCAAGCCTGAGGACCAGAGCTCCATCCTAAGTCACCCTCTGGCCTCCACACATGCACCATGGCTCCGGAACATGCACGAACATCTTAAATAAATAAATGGAATTTTTTAATCGACAGTATATGTATTAATCGGGGTGTGGGGTGTGTTCCTGTCACCCTGGTGCTCAGGAGACTGAAGAATTAGGTTCACCAGCCTGGACTACAAGGTAACACTGTCTTCCCCTCCAGAAAAGTTGGTTGTATGTTTTTATGGGGTTTTTGTTTTGTTTTTCAAGACAGGGTTTCTCTGTGGCTTTGGAGACTGTCCTGGCACTTGCTCTTTTAGACCAGGCTGGACACAGAGATCCTGCCTCTGCCTCCTGAGTGCTGGGACTAAAGGCATGTGCCACCACCACCTGGCTTTATTGGTGTTTGTTGTCGTCATTTTTTTAGGTTTTTCTTAGGTGTTGCAGGCTGGCCTCACACTGACTATGCAGTGTGGATGACTTTGAACTCAGGATTTTCTACCTCTGAAGGGCTGGGGTGACAACGCTTTAAAGGCTGAAAGAAGAAACAAATGAGATTTCTGGGGTAGGGAAGCAGGGAATCAGGAGGCTGAAGCTGGAGGACCAGGGGACCACACCTTATGTCCTCATTCTATAGTTGGTTTTTAAAGGGAAAACATGCAGATTAGTCATTCCAAAGTTACTCTCTTTGCAACTAGAAACAAACAATAGAAAGATCTGGGCTTGACTGGCCTGACTTCCGTAGGTGGCCTCTTTTGTGAGGCTGAGGACTGGAGGGGCTCTCTTTGTCATGTCAACTGGACTACCTAGGTCAGGTCCTAATTCTTCCCAAGGTCAGGGAACCGGTCAGTCCCAGCTCACAAACTGACCTCTTGGGGTTCAGTCTGCTTTGTTGGGACCCAGTACAACATCAAACACAAGACAATGGCACCTGCAAATTTACTTCAGTACTCCCCTTCCTGGGTGAGGCCTGGCCACATTGAGCATGCTGGTTATGGCTTTAATTTATTTTTATTTATTTATTTATTTTTGCCAAGAGAATAAGACTTTATTGATTTTTAATGTGTGAAACCAAAATTTCCAACTAAACATGAAGATTCAAAATTACTTTAGATATTAAGATTAAAAGTTGACCCTGGGGGTTGGGGGGAGAGGTGGTTCAGTCTAACAGGATCCTGGTTCGATTCTCAGCCCCCACATGCAGGAGAGGAGATTCTGGATTCTGCATGGTCATGCTGCAGACACCTACACTAACAACTCCAGTGTTTAACTCTTGGCTGAGACTGACCAGGACCAGGTCTCAGATGTCCTCACTCAAACCCCAAGAAGCCTGGAGTTCCTACTGTAGCTGGAACTGGCGTTAACTCTCCCCACCTAGTGTCTGGACAGTGAGTGAGCACTCAGGTCTAGAACAGGAACTGAAGATGTTTCAGGGACAGGGGTGGGGCTTCCAGGGGTGGCTTTAGTTTTTTTAAACAGTCTCATGTAGCTCAGGCTAGCCCTTAGCGTGCTACATAGCCATGGGTCACTTTGAACGCATGATCCTTCTGCCTCCATTTCCCTTGTCCCTGGATGACATGGGTGTGCCACCTGGTTGATGTTGGGAATGGAGCCCAGGGCTTGGTGCATGCTGGAAGCGTGTGCTACTCACTGAGCCACAGCCCCAGAGCAATGCTCGTACTTGCTCGCGAATCTTTGCATTTCTGTATCTAGCAGACAATGAAAGGTTTTGAAGCAGTTGGAGTGTGGTCCCATCTTGTCAGGACATTCCCTTAAGTCCAGGAGTTTGATACCAAAGTGGGCAACACTCTGAGATTCTACCTGCAATATAACTTACAGCTAGGGCTGGCCAGACAGCTCTGCAGTCTCAGGCTCTTGCTGCCCAGCCTGAAGACCTGAATTCCGTCCCCAGGCCCCACAGGGTGCAAGGGAAGCAGGTTGTCCTTGATCTCCTCAATGAATGAACTGAGGAATGAACAAATAAACAAGTAAATGGAAATAAATTCCCAGAACCAAGGACTCACAACTGACCCTCACTGTTTTTCCGGGCAGGTCATGTGACAAGCTGGCTCTCCTACAGAGAACATTTCCACTGCCTGCCCCAGGACGTCAGCCTAACCCCTGGGAGAACTCCGATTGCATGGGGTCCATTGTTTTAATAACCTAAGGGAGGGGCACAGGCAGAAAGACCACAGGGGATCAGGAGTTCAAGTCCACTTTCAGTTGCTTAACATGTCGGAGGCCAGCCAGGGCTTCGGGAGACTGTCTCAAACAGCAAAAAATGGGCCAGTTGGTTGGCTCAGCAGGTAAAGCAGCTAAGCCTGATTACCTGAATTTGATCCCCTGGACACACATGGGGAAAGAAGGGACAGACTCCAGCAAGCAGTCCTCAGACTCCTACATGTGCGTGTTGATTGTGCACAGGATAAAAGTGTAAAGAAATCGCCGGGTGATGGCAATACCAGCCTTTAATCCCAGCACTCAGGAGGCAGAGGCAGGCGGATCTCTGTGAGTTCAAGGCCAGCCTGGTCTACAGAACTAGTTCCAGGACAGCTAGGGATGTTATATAGAGAAACCCTGTCTCAAAAAACAAAAAGGCTGAGACTGGACCAGGAGACTTAGCCCTCAAGGTACAGAGGCCACTGCCCTTCTATGGCACGGCCAGGCAGCATCACAGCTTGTCACAGCTTCCACAGCAGTTATTTTTATAGCTGACAATGAGACTTACTTGAAGCGGCTTGGCACTCGGACTTAGAAAGTGCCTGCATTTAAACTTGAGCATTTGGAACACAAACCTCAGGAGCCCATGGCCTTTCCAGAGCGTGGCTCAGCGCTTTGCTGCAGCAAGACTGCTCTGCCTTTGAGCCCTGCTCCTTTGCTGTACCTGCCCATCCACCCTCTTGTCTTCCCAGGGCCGTCACCCTGCCCCTGTCCAGAGACTTGTTCTGAGGCATAGAGGGGAGAAATTGCCCCTTTCCAATATCCCACTTTTTCCTTCTCTTTCAAGACTGCAGACAGAAACCAGGGCTTTGCACAAGCTGGGCTCCCTACTTCCCAGCTATGCTTCTCCAATCCAGCAGAGCACAGATTCCAAAGGGCAGCACAGAGCATACATACATGTACACACACACACACACACACACACACACACACACACACACACACACACACACACACACGAGAGTTACAGCACTTGCAGGAATGCCCTCCTGTTGGCTGGTGGGAACTGGCCCTACCGCTGTGGCCACCAGCTCCTGAGATGACAAGCTTTCCTTCACAGTCTTAGGGATGACTCAGAACGATCCTCAGAGCCCCTGGCAATATGGCCTGAGTCACCCCGGGGCCACACTGAGGAAATGAGGCATCAGGATGTGTTTGAGGTTTGGGGGTTCAACTGAAATGCTATGGGAATATGGAGGATTATGTTCCCAGAGCCCAAGTGGATGCCTTTGAGTCCATGTTAAAGCCAGATAGGGACTAACTCACCCCATCTCCTTGTCCCAGGGTCCCTCTTCATTCTGGAACACCACAGAATACAAGGGCTCTGGTTGCTGAGTTTGTTTCTCTTCATCTTGGGACAGTCCCCAAAAGGCCAACCTAAGGTTAAGGTTGAAAGCAAGGTTGATTGAAGTGAAGGGCAATTCAGGGTGTACCATAGCAGTCTGCATAGGAGTCTGCTAAGTAGAGTGGGACAAGAAGGGTTTCTCGGCTGACAGCGGTAATTGGGTCAGATGCACTAGGACGTTGGTGCTCCCACAGGACTCTGGTGTGCTCCCATGGGATGGATTCCGGTGCGCCCTCCCAGGACTCCAGTGTGTTTTCACACTCTATGCAATGCCTGGATTCTAGTGCTCCCACAGAGCCCTGGGTGCTCCCCTACTCAATCAGCAACATCTTGGCCTTGACATCAGAAATTCTGTCACCCCAGGAATTCTTGGATGTTGGGTTTCTGTCTCTTTCAGGGACAAAGCCACGATGACAGGCTATGCTACTCTGCCTCCTCTGTTGGCATCGAATACTCATGATCCCTCTCCCTGAGGGTGCCTGAACTAGCACAGGCGGCAGACTCTTCATGGGAACCAGAGTGGGTTTCCCAGATGAGAGATGTGGGGCCAGGCCAAGGATCCTGGAAAGGGCTCTGTGGTGTAAAGAACAGTTTGCAGAGAAGTGATACTTGGGGAGAGCTGAGGGGAGAGGCAGGGACTAGATGGGAAGCGACTCTACCAAGGAGGGTAAAGAGGTGAGGGCAGGAATACAGAGTGAAGCTGACTCTTCAATGTTCTAAAGCTCCAAGCTCTACTCTCCAGACACACTCCCAGCCCCTCACTGGGACATTCTAGGCATGGGTTCTACCTTAGCCACGCCCCCAGCCCCTCATTGGGAGATTCTAGGCAAGGGCTCCACCTCTGAGCCACACCCTAGCCCCTCACTGGATTTATGATGAACTTCCAAAAGCAGGGTTTCTTATAGAGGCCTGAGCCCCAACCCCAGCCACTTTTACACTGTTTGTTTGTTTGTTTAAGACAAGGTCTCAGTTATTCAGTTCAGACTGTCCTGGAACTTGCCATCCTCCTGCCTTAGTGTTTCAAGTTCTGGGAGGACAGGTACCACAGCGTGTTGAGGGGCCCGCATTCCTGAGCCTCCCTCAGTTCCCCCAGGCATGTGGTCCTGACCATTTGAGGCGCCCAGGCCACAGCTGAGCAGGCAGGGCAAGTGGACTGGGTGCGAACAGCACTTACCCCACAGGCAGCTCCTGGTTCCAGCAGCCCTGGCTGTTGCTAACCCCCAAGTTCCGGGTGGCACCCAGAAACTGGGCCACTGTCCGGGTCTTCCAACACCCCCCTAGCTGTCACCCCATTTCATAGAAGAGGAAACCAAGGCCTAGAGTGTGGTGGGACCCCGCTGACACCGAAGTCGCTTGGTGTGAATCCGCAGATGGCTTGATCAGACTTCTTTATGTAGGTAGCCCTTGCTTGTTAGTTTGCTATTGAGTCCTTTGTAGCCCAGGCTGCCCTCAAACTCACCTTGTAACCCTGCAGTCTGGGTCTGGAGAGCTGGAATTACAGGTACAGCACATTCCTGTGGGATGTGCTGCTGGGGATGCACCCCAGGGCCTCGAGCGTGCTGGACACGTGCTCTACCCACTGAGATAGCCCAGACCGGATTTATTTTTTCTTTTTAATGTGTTTTGGTAAGTGGTGAAGGGCCTAGGCAGTCTGTCATGGAGGTACAGATCCAGCCTTTAAAAAACAGCCCTTGCTGTTTTTTAATTGTTTAAGTTTAAGGGGCTGGAGAGATGGCCCAGTGGTTAAAAGCACATGCCACTCTCACAGAAGACCCACATGGGGCAGCTCACGGCCACCTGTAACTCCTGCCCACACCCAGCATATACTAACATAGACACACATGTGTGCATAAATAAATACTTATATTTAATTTTAAAAATTAAAAAATCTTGAGACAGAGTCACATTAACTGTCCGGATAGGGTCTTGGACTTGTGATCCTCCTGCCTCAGCCTCCTGACAACCAAAGTGATTAGCTTGCACCACCATACCCAGGAACAAACTTGCTTTTTTGTGTGGACTTGTTGGAGACAGGGTCTCACATAGCTGAGGCTGGACTTGAACTCCTGATCTTCTGGCCTCAGTCTCCCAGTTCTGGGATGACAGGTGCACACTCCTGGGCCTGCTAAGCATACTACGGTATGTTGGGTGTGGCTGTTTATGCTTTTGATGCAGGGAGGCCAGCATGACCAACTGTGCTTATTTGTTCCATTCAATACAAAAATCCAGCATCTGCTCACAGGCACGCCCTGGAGAAGCACACTGGCACAGACAGGAATTGGGAGAGGGGACAGAACGGATTGACTCTGGACAGAAAGCCAAGTACTGAGAGCTAGGGTGACACATGACTGTCACCCTAGCTCTCAGGAGGAGGCAGGAGAGTCAGGGGTTTAAGACCATTCTTCTTTACTGGAAGTTCTAGACCAGCCTTGGGCTATGTGAAAGACTTAAAAACAAACAAAACAACAACAACAAAACAGTGTGGTTGTGCACACGCCTTTAATCCCAGCACTCAGGAGGCAGAGGCAGGTGGATCTCTGTGAATTCAAGGCCAGCCTAGTCTACAGAGTGAGCTCCAGGGCAGCCAGGACTACACAGAGAAACTCTGCCTCGAAAAGAAAAAAAAAAAAAAAAGCATAGTTTCAGTTTGGGAGGTGAGAAAGTTCTAGAGATGGAGGGCGTTGGTGGTTGCATAATAATAGCTCAGTGCTCTGAAGTGTGCCCTTGAGAAATGTTCCTGGCTGAGGAGGTTCCGAAGCCTGGGTACCTCATCAGCACCACAAGAGTAAAAAGGTGGCAGGTTTTGTGTTATGGGTTTTTTAACCACAATAAGAAAGAAAGGCAAGCTGGGTAGTGGCATATGCCTTTAGTCCCAGCACTCGGGAAGCAGAGACAGGCCGATCTCTGTGAGTTCGAGGCCAGCCTGGTCTCCAGAGCGAGTGCCAGGATAGGCTCCAAAGCTACACAGAGAAACCCTGTCTCGGGAAAAAAAAAAAAAAAAGAGCTGGGCAGTGGTATCACATGCCTTTAATCACAGCACCGTGGAGGCAGAGACCAGCCTGTGAGTTCAAGGCCAGCCTGGTCTACAGCAGAGTTCCAGGACAGGTTCCAAAGCTACCAGGAAACCCTGTCATGGTGGAGCCCCTGCCTAGAATTCCCCAGTGAGGGGCTGGGGACATGGCTCAGGGGTGAAGCCCTGCCTAGCTTGAGTGATATCCTAGGTTTCATCCCCAGTACTATAAAAAAGGAAAGAAAGAAAGAAAAGAAAAGCTTCCACAGGTGCAAGCTGGAGAGGGTGCATGGATTTTTGCCGTCTCATTTCTAGTTATCTCTTCCCCAGTTTCAAGATTCTTTGCACAGTTGTGAAGGTAGCTGCTTGTAGTGGCATGAACTGGTCTAGTATTTACCCATGGAGTCCCAATTCAGAACCAACAGGGTCTTCTCAAAAAAATCTAGAGTATATGACCCTTTGATACACAAAGGGAAGGGTGCGATGGGTCAGAAGGAAAAGAGGGGCCCCTCCCAGCTAAAGGTCATTGCAGAGGAACCCTGTCACTGGACACCACGCTCATGGCCGCCCTCTACCCTGATCCCTCCATGGCTCCCTAGTGCTGCCCACTTCTGCAGCCCTGGCTGATTCCTTTGTCTTGGAATAACCTCCTTTGTCTTGGGCTAACCTCCTCCCACAAGCACCATGAACAAACAGTCATCTCTTCTAACACACTGTAGGGGAAGCTGTAGCCACGCCTTCTTAGGGGCTGGCTACAAGAGTACCTGAGGGCTTGTGAGGGCGTGGTCAGAGTGAGTAGGGGGACTGCGTTTTCGGCCCTCTACCCTGATCCCTCCATGGCTCCCTAGTGCTGCCCACTTCTGCAGCCCTGGCTGATTCCTTTGTCTTGGAATAACCTCCTTTGTCTTGGGCTAACCTCCTCCCACAAGCACCATGAACAGTCATCTCTTCTAACACTCTATCCCAGGAAGCACAGATCACTGCTCTACGGTGAATGGGGAGACCCCTGGAAGACAGAGACTGTAGGACTCACTGTGTGGCTCACACTCAGTAAATGTTGACAGACTGGATGGAGGTCCCGGTGTGAGAGATCAAGAGCCATTACTCATCAGACCTGGGGCCCAGGGGGCGGAACTGGGAGACCAGGGGTTGGGAGGCTCAGACTACACCTGCAAGGGTAGCCAATGAGGCGGGGCCCATGGTCCCGGTGAGTAGTGGTTCTGGCTGCTGGGATGTATAGGTTTCTACATCCCTTTGGCTGGTGTCTCTGGGGCTGAGATCTCAGAGTCACATGTTCATTGCACTCTTGTATTTTATGGAACGCTCTGAGCCTCAGATGTCTTATTTCAGTGCCCCAGGAACTGAGGCCTGTCCTGTGCTGGTAGATTTTCCTGGAAAGTGCATGTCTGCTGGATGTCCCCCCACAAGAGCACATAGGGGAGGGAGTGGGTCAGCAAGAGGGCTCTGTGGGAAGAAGAGCTTGAAGCCAAACCTACAGAGAGGGGTGCAGAGAGAGGTAAAACAAACAAAGGAAATGTAGGGGAGACCAGGCCTGGTGGTGCATACTTGCCACCCTAGCACTCAGGAAGCTGAGGGTAGGAGGATGGCAAGTTTCAGGCCTGTCTGGTTTACACAGTGAGATCATGTCTCAAAACCAGCAGGAGCTAGAGAGATGGGTCATCAACTAATAGCACTGGCTGCTCCTGCGGAGAATCCAGGTTTGACTCCCAGTACGCACGTAGCAGCCCACAACTGTCTAGAACTCCATGTCCAGGGGATCTGATGCTCTCTTGTGGCCTACAAGGGCACCTGCACACATGTGAGTGCACACACACATGTACGCATGCACACACACATGTTGTGGAATAAACTTTGGACACTGTGAAGATGTGTCACTTGGATTGGTATAGTAAATGCTGAATGGCCAATAGCTAAGCAGATTTTCAGGTTAGAAAGGATGCCATGAGGAAGAAGGCAGAGATGCCGAGACACAAGCAAGACAGGCAGGAGGAGAGGCAACAGCCACAAGCCGCGTGGCAACACATAGATGAATAGTAAGGGGTTAATTTAAGTTGTAAGAGCTGGTTAGAAACAAGCCCAAACTATTGGCCAAGCTTTCATCGTTAATAATAAGTCTCTGTCATTGTCGGGGATCGGTCAGTACTGACAAAAATGTCAGACTACAAGCCGGGCGTTGGTGGCGCACACCTTTATTCCCAGCACTCGGGAGGCAGAGGCAGGCAGATCTCTGTGAGTTTGAGACCAGCCTGGTCTCCAGAGCGAGTGCCAGGATAGGCTCCAAAGCTACACAGAGAAACCCTGTCTCGAAAAAAAAAAAAAAGTTCCAAACACACAAAAAACAGAGCCGAACACAGCTTCCTAGTCTCTCAGTTTCTCATGAGGGCCACAGTACAGAAACATGTCTCTTGGCTACTGCCTGTGGGCTTGAGCTGCCAGGGTGCCCTGAGCCAATCTGTGAGGTGGTTTAAGATTTTGCTTATGCAGACAGAAAGGTTACTGATATGCAGTAAAGCAGGTGCAGATGGAAAAATACATCTAAACAGGTTACGGTGTGTTTAAAAATGTTCATAGGCTAGCTGGGCGTTGGTGGCGCACGCCTTTAATTGCAGCACTTGGGAGGCAGAGGCTGTTGGATCTCTGTGAGTTCGAGGCCAGCCTGGTCTCCAGAGCAAGTGCCAGGATAGGCTCTAAAGCTGCACAGAGAAACCCGGTCTCGGAAAAAAAAAATGTTCATAGGCTTAAGAAAGAAAGGAAAATGGATATAGACAGTCATAGAAAAAGAGTTTATAAATAATATAAAGAGAATAGGCTACATAGAGGTAGAGATGAAAAATACACGGGAGTCTGGGTCCTGTATGGTGTTGTATTGACTTTAAAGTTTTTGATTGCTGATGAGCAAACAATTGCTGAGTGACATTGGATTATAAAAACTACTAAACCAATTTATATATTTAAAAAATGTCTTAACTTCAAAATGGAAGTCAAAAAGATGTGTTATGTTGGAGGCTATGCTTTTGTTTCCACGGAAAATGAAAGGCTGTGGATTCATTCAAGGTTGATAGAGATCAGATTTGACCTGGGGATATCTCCCTGAAAATCCTGGCTACAGGCATAAAGAAATAAACCTAGAAAACCTACAAGGCAGGTAGTGTATATTTTATCTGTTCAAACATAAAGCAAAAATCATCTTTGGCTGGCTTATGTATAATGTACAGTCCATAGTTGTGTTAATGCAGATATGTATCGTACTTTTGAAAGTTTGTGCATTTTCAGAGCAAGGAGACCAGACACCAATGAAAATGGGTGGCTCAGGTAACCCAGCCTCTCAGAGTACCTCTGTTGCAGTTTTCTCAGAGTTCTACATCCAGAACAGCCTCAAGGCTACTGGCTGAGATGGTCCAGCCTCACAGACTAGTCTAGCCAGGAGTTGACCATTATCCTAATTTTCTCATGGTCCTCAAAAATTTCAGCATCCCCAGACAACAGAAAGCAGTCTGGAGAACACAACACTCACATTCTCAAGAGATGGGGTGGATGTTTTTTGGTCATTTGGTGGGTTATGGGTGTCATTGTTTAGGGGTATTGGTTATAAATTGTTATTGGCCATGGTCAGAAAATAAAACTAAGCAAAGGAGATTAGATTCATGTCTCTCTTTTTGAAGAAAATAGGGGGATATAGTGTTGAAATGATATAATAAAAAGGGGTTGATTATTGTATCTACTTTCTTTTTTCAGGGGGGCGTTTCAAGACAGTGTTTCTCAGTAGCTTTGGAGGCTGTCCTGGAACTCACTCTGTAGACCAGGTATATCTACTTTCAAACTAAGAAAACAACTACTAGTCTCAAATATTTTTCATTGGTATGGATTCTGTATATTGATACAAATCTAAGGTTATTTTTGCTATACTGTATATATGTTTCTGTTCTTGATATTTTGTATATTGATACAAATTTAAAGTTATTTTTGTTATAATGTATTACATGTTTTTATTTCTTGTTTAAGGTATTGTAAATATGCAGCTGATTTAAAAATTTAATGTAGGCCAGGCGTTGGTGGTGCATGCCTTTAATCCCAGCCCTTGGGAGGCAGAGGTAGGTTGATATCTGTGAGTCTAAGGCCAGCCTGGTCTACTGAGTGAGTTCCAGGACAGCCTCCAAAGCCACAGAGAAACACTGTTTTGAACCCCCCCCCAAAAAAATGTAAAGTTCTAGTCCTTGAAGCTATTTAGGACAATAAAGAAAGACAGAAAGACATGTTAGTAGCTAGTCATTTGTAACAAACTTATAGTCGTGTTAGGTATATTTTCAAGGTCAATCAGAGACATTTTAAATAAATGGTCTTCAAACACTTCAGAGACCTACAGAATATGGCATTTTTAAAAATTTATCTTTATTTCATTTGCATTGGTGTTTTGTATGCACGTATGTCTCTGTGAGGGTGTCACATCTTGAGGTTACAGACAGGTGTGAGTTGCCATGTGGGTGCTGGGAATTGAACCCAGGTCTTTGGGAAGAACAGCCAGTGCTCTTAACTTCTGAGCCATCTTTCAGTCCCTGAATATGGCATTTTAATATTTTAATAGCGTAGGGCTTTTCATGACAGTGAGACAGGTCTGCTCCTGGCGGCACCAATCTACATCAGAGAAAATAATGAATCACTCCTGATTGTTAGTGATGGGGACAGGGGGACGGGGCCTGGTGAGCGAGTGCTGAGTGCTGAGTGCTGAGTGAATGAGTGGGGACAGAAGGAGAAGCCTCTCATGTCAGTGCATGGCAGGCTCAGAGAGGATAGCTGGGTCTGAGTCTAATCTGAGCTACATAGCAAGACCTTGTCTCAAAAGAAAGAAAGAAAGGAGAGGGGAGAATAGAAACACAGCTGGCTTTGGCCCCTCTATGTAGATGGGATGGCCCCGAACTGATCTTCCTGCCGCTACCTCCCAAGTGTTGGGACAAGTGCCTGTCATCATATCTGGCTCTCTGGTTGTTTTGAGATAGCCCAGGCTCATCTTCAACTTGCAGCAATCCTCCTGCTTCAGCCACCGCACACTCTGTCAAGTCATGACAGGTCCACTCCTATCCGTTCTGTTACAACCCTCAGCATCCCATATGACCACAAAGAGATAGGAGATGCCACCTTCTGGTGAGGACCAGGGTGGGGACTTGGTGAGGGACCGGGTAGTGGACCTGGGCTCTGCTCAGTATTCAGGTCCCAGAGATGACCTATAGGCCCCTGTCAATCAAGCTGAGATTAAGACACACTTGCACAGACAGGCACAGGGGACCAGAGCCTCACACTACCTGAGCCTTGGTGAGCCAGCTCTGAGCTGTGGGGTGACTCAGCAGTTGATAGGCTCCTTGCTGAGTCAGGGACCCTCCCTTCTGACAACACCCCAAAGGGCCCCATAAAGGCAGGAAATGCCCAGTGGGTACTCAAAGTCTTCCATCCCCTTTCACTGCACCCAGCTGGAGGCAAAAGCCTCTCAAAGTCTCCATTCCATCTCCCCTGCCCTGGGGACCATCTGAAGTCCAGCTCTAGACTTCACAGGGGTCGGTTTGCAGGGCTCCTCTATCCGTTTTGCAACCCATGGGCTCTCAAATGTTTGCTATAAATCAGTGCAGTGGAGGCTAGGCAGATTGCTCAGAGGTGAAGGCAGAGAGCAGTTCAAAGCCCGGTACCCATGGGTGTGTTTGGATGCCTGCAGTCCCACCAGAGACAGGATCCCCAAGGCAAGCTGGCCAGCCAGGCTAGCCACATTTGTGAACTCTTGGTTTGAGTAGGTGGAGGAGAGATGGGATGATACGAACCTCAGGCCTCCACAAGCATGTGCACAAACGTGATTTAGAACACATTGTAAAGATAATGTGTGCGGCTATTTTACTTAGAGAATAATAGAAGGAACACAAGCAATCCACTGTACCCCCAACGTCTGTTTGCATGAGCACTCCTAGGATATCTAAATGAAATATCGTGCAGCCATGAAGGACAGGGAAAGGTACGGGATGAAAACTGTTTACCAATATTCACAGCTTTGTGAAAGCAATTCAGACATGAACCAGGGCCACCTCCACAGACAAAACAAGAAAGTTTGGGTGGGGTGG
This sequence comes from Cricetulus griseus, assembly GCF_003668045.3. Taxonomy (NCBI): domain Eukaryota; kingdom Metazoa; phylum Chordata; class Mammalia; order Rodentia; family Cricetidae; genus Cricetulus; species Cricetulus griseus. Next base: position 247,079,852 of record NW_023276806.1, on the reverse strand, counting down.
GTTATAGAATGTGGTGTTTTTTATAGTTAATGTTTTATTACATTTAACATTTTTATTTACTTGGATGTGGAGTGCCATGGTGCAGGTGTGAGGCCAGAGGGCAACTGTAGAACTCAGCTTTCTCTGGCGATCCTGTGGGTCCCAGGGATGGCATGCAGGTGATCTGCCTTAGCAGCAATCGCCTTTATTGCCTTCATCCATGGAGCTGTCTGCCAACTTTTGACATTTAACATTTTCTACAAGACCATGGATGGCCCGGCTTGGTGCACACGCCTTTAGTCCCAGCCCTCTGGAGACACTGATGGGTTTCTCTCTGAGTTCCAGGCTAGTCAGGGCTACATAGAGAGCGCCTGTCTCAAACAAACAAAAACAAAAGTACGAAAGGACATGAGCCAGGCTGTGGGTAGCTTTTCTGGAGGGAGGAAAATGGTCAGATGCCTGTCTCTTCCCAGAATTTCCAAGAATGGTGACAAGTTTTCCTCATACCCTCTGGGTCACATTGCTCCCAAATTGGGCCACCTTTTTTCAGGTCCCTGAACAGGGTGTTCAGCCTCAGCGGGACTCAAAGTTGGGGCCAAGAGCATCTCTGCAGTACGTAGGAGCTGCCTGTGTATCATTTAGATGCCAGCCAGCATTGGGTGCTCCTCCAGATCCAGAGCCAGCCATCCAGAACACACATGACACAAGTTGACATTTTCCCCCCGAGAGGGGTAGAAGAGAGGCAGAACGCTTCTGGGTGCCTGTGGGGCACATACTGCCCAATCCCACTGTTGGAGGAGCCTCCAACTGATGTCAGCAGCATGCAGGAGTCCTACAACACCTGTGGCTTCTCTCAGCTGGGCCGTTATGGCCTCAGAGCCCTGCAGGTGACAGCTGAAGGTGTTCACAAGAACAAGAGAAACGGCTCTACCCCAGGCTGGGGTCAGAGCACTGTGCTAAACTTGAGGCCAGCCTGGGCTACCCGAGACCAAAAAAATAAACAAGAAAAAGGGCTTCAGGAAAGACCACAAGGCTGTGCTCCTATCTATTTACATGTGAAGGGCTCAGGGTGTGGTTCAAAGATAATACTTTCCACCCAGCAAAGCAACCAAACCAACAAAAACAAAAACTCCAGATGAAGGAGGCAGAGGCAGTGGTTGCCCCAGCCTTTATTCCCAGAACTAGGGAGGCAGAGGCAGGTGGATATCAGCAAGTTCCAAAGTGAGGTCCAGGACAGCCAGGATTGTTATACTGAGAAACCCTGTCTCAAAAAAACAAATTTGTGCCCAGGTTAAGGGGCCACTGCGAGGTTCAGAAGTTTTGCATAAGTGTTCCACAAAGGGCACAGAGAGCTCACCCACCCTCCCTCTGCAACGGAAGTAAGCCTGAGTATTCACTCTCGAAATATGAATCATATTATCATCCCCATTTCTGCTTTTCACAGATTACCAAAGAGTTGTCAGCTGTTTCCAGGGCCAGCGTGGCCCCAGGGAGGGGGAGGATGGAGAGGAAATCCCTGCTTCTCTGTTGCAACTGGGGTGAGAGTGTGTTAAAACTGGGCTCTGCCTAAGGGCTATTTTCACTTTCTGGAAGTAACTTAGGCAATTGTCAGTAGCCATGGTTACTGGGGCCCTGAGCAGAGTCTTCAGGCAGAGGCACCTGATAATGAAAGGGTTAGGCTGGCTGCCTACAGGCATTGCAGGACGACCTCAGACCTCACGTTCTCCAAGACAACACAGGTGGGTGACTACAAAAACCACTGCCTTGCCCGGGGCATGAGGCACATGTCATTCCAGCCTGTCCCAAAATAACAAAAATCAAAGCCAGGTGTCACATGTCACCATGCTCACATGCCATTAGTTCAAAACTTTCTCAGCTGTGAGACCTTGAGTCTCAAATGGGGACAGAGAGCCAGCTCAGCTGGGTCAGGGCACTTATGCAGCTAAGCCTGAAGACCTAAGATGAATCTCCTGACCTACAAAGAGCAACACCGCCCCCCACAACAAAAATAAATGTAGTAAAACACCAACCCCTATAAAAAGATCAATCGCAGCACTTGGGAGGCAGAGGAGGGTAACTGAGTTTGCGGCCAGCCTGGGCTACTTATTAAGGCCCTGCTTCCAAAAATAAAAGTTTAAAAAAAGCAATGAGATGCCAGCATACTCCCTAAATTTGGCTAAAACCCCAGAAGTTACCAGGAAAAGGTTTTTAATTTTCCTCTTTCTCTCCCCTCCCCCAGCTTAGAGATGGCCACATCAGTGGGGCCAGTGCTTTTCCCAGTTCTGCGGAACAAGGGGGCAAATTATGGTTCAAAGTGGCTGCCTTAAAATAACCAGTGCCCAATCCTGAAACACCATGCTTACATTTAGAGAGAGCCCACGGGTCCTGGCAGCTGGGGCCTGCAGCTGGCGACCCTGGCCACAGGGGTGCTTCATATCCATACCCTCAGCCCCCCCACCCTCCCCAGCCACACCACTCTGGTGATTCTTCCAAAGACCAAGTTTTTAATTAAAAAAGGACACCAAGACTTACAAAACCAAAGCAGGCGGCAAAGATGCCATCGTCTCCCTTAAAGTAATACAATTTGCCACTTATATACAATCATAAACGACGCGCGTGACAGTACAAAGACCATTTCTCACAAGGCATCTAGCCTCGATCCTCTAGTGGGGACCCGAGGGAAAGAAGTCAATTATTGCACCATTTTGAAAACATTCGTCACAGGCTCCTGTCTTCTTCCCCGGGGCCTTTAGTCAGGGTGGGGGCCAGAACTGGCGGCAGAGTCAATGTCCTGTGGGCCACACTGCCCGGCCCATCCTCAGGGTCCAATAAATAGCAGTCAGTTTGCAAAGGAACCGTGCCCGGCGCGTGGGACCCGCCACGGCCGCGCATGGGGTAGTTGGGTCTACCCAGGCTACATATGTCGCTTCATATGCAGGGCCAGGTGGTCGGACCTGGAGAAGGCACGGTCGCACAAGTGGCACTGGAAGGGCCTGTGGCCTGTGTGCTTGCGGTAATGGCGGGTTAGCTCGTCCGAGCGCGCGAACTTCCAGCCGCAGCCGTCCCAGTTGCAATGATACGGCTTCTCACCTGCGGGGGAGGGGGCGACAGCTTCAGTTTCCCCGAAAGCCTAATTCGGGCACCCAGCACCACCCCCTCCTCTCCATTCCCATCGCCACCCAATCCAATGTAGACGCAGAATCGTGCTCGCTCGAGGCTGTGTCCCCAGCAGGCTCAGGTGCGCCTCTGTCCCTAACATTCTGAGGTCAACTACGGAGCACACCAGGCCCACCCTGAATTCCTCACCCTCCTGCCCGTCGCCGTTGTGCCGGCGTCAGTACGCAGGGCCGGCGATCCGAGTCCCAAAGTCTTGAGACCTGAGTTCCCCTAGCCAAACCGTTAACTTGCCACGCCCCCCGGCCAGGACCAGGGCTTGTGGGGACGCCATGCCCCGGCCCTCCACTCGCGGCTATCCCCCTGCCGCAGCTCCCCTCCCCCCCGGCCCAGTGAGGCCAGGCGCCCACCCACCTGTGTGCGTGCGCAGGTGCGCCTTTAGGTGGGAGCTCTTGGTGTAGGTCTTGCCGCAGTTGGCGTAGTTGCAAGTGTGCGTGGCGGCGCGCTTGCGGGGCCAGGAGCGGCGACCGCGCTTGGGCTTGGCCTCCAGCAGCTCCAGCGGGGACGAGGGCGGCGTGAGGAGGCCGCGGGTGGCGGGGGGAGGTAGGCCTAGGGCCGCCGCTGCGGCGGCCGCGTCGTCGAAGAGACCGAAGGCACCAGGAGCCGGCGGCCCGTAGTGCAGCGCGGGGGCGGGGCCGCCGAAGCCCGGGCCGGGGCCGAAGGGCGGCGGGAACGGGTGGCGGGGAGCCGGCGCCGGGAGGCGCGTGGGGCCGTCGGGGCTGAGCGGCGGCGTGTCGGGCGGCGGTGGGGGACGGACGGACGGGCCCCGCATGCATGCACCTGCCGCTCCCGGGGCTCCCTCGAGCTTCAGGCCGCGCGGCCCGCGGGTCAGGCCAGGCGCGCAGCCGTAGCCGCCGCCGTCCGCCTCGGGGGGCTCAGCCTTCACCAGCCTCCCCGGGGGCGCGAGGAGGAAGCGGCCGTGCAGCGCGGGCCCCGGGGGCGCGTCCAGCTCCGGGCGCAGCAAGTCGTTTCCCAGGCCCGCCGCGGGGGTGCCGTAGGGCGGCGGGGCGCTCGGCTCCGGGTAGTAGAACGCAGGCGGCGGGGGCTGTGGCGGCGGCTCGGGAGGGTTTTCGGCACCCAGACCGTCCAGCCCCATGGACAGGATGAAGTCCAGCACGCTGTTGAGGTCGTCATCGGTGCCGCCCGCCTCAGGCTCGCTGCGCGGCCAGCGCTGCGGGAGACAGACAGGGACGTACGTGAGCCCAGGGCCACCACCTTGTCGTGCTCCCCGGGACACCCGGATCTAACGAAACTCCCCGGCGCCAGCGGTCTGCACCCGGTGTCCCATCCCTTACACGCGCTCGCGTCCTCGGCCCCTGTGCGTCCGGGACCTGACTCCAGGCGCCCGGCGATCCGCACCCGCAGGGAGCCACCCTCGGGGGGCGTCCTCGGTCCCCGAGCCCACCTCTGTCCCCCGACAGTCTGCAGGTCTAACTCCCCGCAGCCCAAGGTCTCCCACCGCGGATCTGCTTCCCGATGCTTGCCATCCCGTCTGCGCCCCTGCGCCCACATCCTGTTGGCCTGGTCCCCCACCACCCTCACCTCCTGAAGGCCGCGCTCGCACGGGCTGGCGAAGGTGGCGAAGGACGGCAGGATAGGCTCGCTGAGCGCCATGGCAAAAATTGTGTGTGCCGCGGGCCGGCCCGCCCAGGCCTTATAGGCGCGGCCGGCACGGGGGAGGCGGGCCGGGAGGCGGCGGCGGAAACGCGTCCCGGATGGGGACGAGCTCCGGACTCAGCCTAAATTTAGCCGCGGTATAAAAGCCTGGCGGCGGCGGCAGCAACCACCACTGCGGGAGCCCGGGCCGTGCGCCCTAGGCCCCGCCCCCTTTGGCCGGGGTCCGCCCCCGTCCGTCCCCATGACGACGGCGTCAACACGCCCGGCACAACAGCAAGACTAGAATGCGGGGGTGGCACCTGGGACTCCGCGGGGAGCACGGGGTGAGAAGGCTTCCCCGGTGTCTCCCCAGCCTCAGGCCCCGGGAAACCGGGACCGATGCGTAGGGAGTCTGGGGTCACTGTGTTCACCAGAGGGATGCTCTGTGAAATCCTTGCGTGTAAGCTAACTCTGGAAGCTGAGGCAGGAGAATGAAGAGTTTGGGGTCTGTCTGGGCTACAGGGGGAGTTGAAGGCCAGCCAGGGCTACATAGACCCTCTGTGTCTTTCCTTCAAAGACAGACAGACAGACACACACACATACACACACAAAGAAAAGCATGGCATGGTGGTATTCCCCTATCCTCCCAACACTTTGGAGGTTGCAAGCATTAGGTTCAAGCCAGCCCGGTCTACAAGAGACCCTGTCTCAAATAAATAAAAACTGGGGCAGGCAAGATAACTCGGTGTTTACTCCAAGCCTGTCCTCAGGAGCAGAGTCCCCATATGTCACCTCTGCCCTCCACAGTGCACTATGGCACACATGCCTACACACAGACACACATGCACACACATACACACAAACGTAGAAAAAAGTTGCAATGTAGTAATTACAAGTTATAATAAATAGCTGGGCCGTTTCAGGGCACAACTTTTTTGTTTTGTTTTGTTTTTCAAGACAGGGTTTCTCTGTGGCTTTGGAGGCTGTTCTGGAACTCACTCTTGTAGACCAGGCTGGTTTCGAAGTCACAGAGATCGACCTGCCTCAGCCTTCCGAGTACTGGGATTAAAAGGCGTGAGCCACCAATGCCGGGCTATCAGCATACAACTTTAATCCTGGCACTTGGGAAGGAAGAGGCAGATGGATCTGAGTTCGAGGCCAGTCTGGCCTACAAAGAGAGTTCCAGGATAGCCAGGGCCACACAAAGAAACCTTGTGTCGAAAAACAAAAAGTTACAATAAATAAATAAATAAATAAATAAATACAAAGTATTGGGTCTCTGGGACCTTTTCACCTCCTAGTACACTTACAGGTTTTATTTAAGTGCTGGGAAACTGAGGTCAGGGTGCTGGGAACTGTCTTCTGGCTGACTCGAAGGGCAAAGGGTACTTTCAGCGGGGGATGGGCATGTCAAATAAACACACATAATGCCCACAGGGCCCAAAAAGAAAAAAGGAAATAGTGGAAGAGGAGGAAGTGTGTGGTGCGGCCTAGGGGAGGGAAGATGGTGCAATTTTGACCTTCACCCAGGAGCGATTGTTGAGGCAAGACCTAGACAAAGCAAGGAACCATCTGGGTGGCAGAGGGAGAGAATTATTTAAAGTCATATCTGAAGCCAGGTGGTGAGGGATGCAGTCAGCCTGGGCACCAAGGACCACAAGGGTAGCCCTTTGCAGCAGGGTTAGGTGGCTGCAGGTTCCAAACTGATCCAGCTTCTGCCCCTTGCCCACGACCGTGCAACTCTGAGTAGAGGCTTTGCCTCTGGGGTTCTCCTAACACCTGTGAAATATGGATACCAGTAGCGTCTACAGCCAGCCGGCACAGTCCTGCTACACTCTGACTGCCCATGGAGAATGTGAAATTCCTACTGCTGGGCAGTGTGGGCAGCTGTTATGCTGTATTGATTGAGGAACATCTAACAAATCATCTGGGACTGAGGGCCCACCTCAGCCCTCACCACAGATGGGGAGAACACCATGTGTTTCTCTCGTGGAGCAAATATTCCGGATCTGAACAACCTGGGGGGGGGCATGACTCAGTTTCTCTAAACAAAAGATGAGATTTGGGTCATTTCACCAAGGTTTAGGATTCTGGGGGAATTGCTGAGTAAGGAATTTTGTTTGTTTTTATTTGGGGTGTGTGTGTGTGTGTGTGTGTGTGTGTGTGTGTGTGTGTTGCGTGTGTGTGTGTGTGTGTGTGTGTGTGTGTGTGTGTGTGTGTGTGTGTGTTGCGCGGGCCCAGGATGGCAACCTCTCTGCATCTGCCTCCAGGCTCCACCACCTGCCCTGCTGGATCTGTAGGGCCTGAGTCTGTTCTGAACACGCAGACTTACTTTCCTTGTCATCCCAGAGTGATATGACATCCAAAGCTGTCCTGTGTTGGGTACTACTCACCCAGTGGCATTTTATAATCCATGGGAGTCCTGGAGAACTGGCTCAATACATACCCACAAGGGGCCTATAACCTCTCCAGGCATTCTCAGCCCGGTACTAAGGGGTTTGAGTATCCGGGGACCCTGATATTCAGGGGCACTGGAATGGATTCCGTTGGGGAACCACAGAATGGTTGTATACTGAATAACACAAGCCCCAGTGAGGATGCTTGCCTGTCATCCCAGCACTGGGGGAGGCTGCAGCAAGAGGATCAGTAGTTCAAAGCCGTGGTTGGAGAAATGACTCAAAACAGTAATGAACTTAAAACCACGCCTGACAGCCTGAGTTCAATCCTTGGGACCCACACAGCGGAGGGAGACCTGTCTCCTAAAGTCCTCCAACCTCCACACACAAGCACACATAGATGAATAAACACACACACACAAATATTGACGAGCTCCCAGAGTCTAGGATCAGGGCTATCCCTCTCCTGCAGTGTCTAGGAATTTCTCCTTTCCAGCGGTGCTTGTTGTCCTCATTTGCACACTCCTGATGGCCCCGGGGGAGCTTTTGAAATGCATATTCTTTTTCTGCTTATCTTCTGTCTGTGCAGCTTTGTCCTGACAAGCAGGTCTTCTGTGCACCGGATTCCAGTTAGGTCTTTTGAGCAGTTTCCAATGGGTTGTTTTGTTTGCCTCTGGTCGCCTTTCACGTCCTTTGTGAGTGTCTATGGCTGTCCTTGATCTATCTTTGGAAAGATTTCTTTCCTAGTAGGTGGCCTTGGAATTCTCGTAAGGGCACTCTTTGCAGAGTGTGCTTTGAATGGAATGTCTTTTAATCTTGTTCATATTTATTTATTTAATGTGCGTACAACTTTGTGAAGTCACGTCTCTCCTTCCACTTCCTGGGTTCTGGGATTGAACTTGAGGCTGCAGGCTTGGTAGCAAGAGCCTCAACCCCTGTGACCCATCTCACTGGCCCTCGGATTTTTTTTTTTTTTTAAGATGGGGTCTTATGAGGCCCAGGCTGGCCTTGGACTTGCTTTGTTGACCAGGATCTTGAATTCTTGATTCTCCTGCCTTAGCCTTCCAGTCCTGGAATGACAGAAGAACACCACCATGGGCCAGGCTTCATTTTAAACTTTGGCATAGTCCCACTTTTTTTTAATTTTTTCCTTTACTTAGTTTAGCCTCTGGTGTTGAGCCCTGTCAGTCCAGGATCCCCTCAGCTGTCAGCAACCTGATGGATTTCCAACTTTTTACTCTGGCTTTTGGGCTAGGCTGGGCTAGAACACTGGGTCTCTGATCCTTCCCCTGAGCCAGGCCTCAGCCTAGAAGTTTAAACCTTTGAGTCTGCGTACAGGTGAAGAATGCTTTTTTGTAGTTGCTGTTTTGCGGGTTAGCCCCTCCCCTCCTCTGTGGAAGCCGATGCTCTTGGCCCAGTCCGCTGTCAGTTTCCAGCCCATGTGGGTTTCAAGGTGACTTCTGACCTCGCTGTGCAGCTGCCACCCTTTTCTGAACTTTTCTTTTAGTCTTTTTGTGTTTTTAATTATTCACTGTTAGACACGTGCGCACTCGCACATGCACACACACAGCCTGTGTATGCATACTGTGAGGGCACATCACATGCCTTAGCACATATGTGGAGATCAGAGGACAACTTGTGGGAGGTGGTCTCGCCTTCAACCATGTGGCTGTCAGGGATAAAGCTCATGTTGGCAGTAAATGCTTTTACCCAATGAGCCATCTTACCTGCTCTTATTATTTTTTTATTTTTGATGTTTGCTTGAGACAGGGTCTCAATGTGTAGCCCTGGCTGGGCTGGAACTCACAGAGATCCTTCTGTTTCTGCTTCTCATTTGCCTAAACAAACAAACAAAAAATTGAAGCCAGGTGTGATGGCACATGCGTTTAATCCCAGCACCCAGCACTTGGGAAGCAGAGGCAGGCAGCTGAGGCCAGCCTGGTCTACAGAGCCCAACATGGCCTGGGCTACACAGGGAGACCTAGTCTCAAAAAGCAAACAAAAAATTATTTACTTTATGTGTATGCATGTTTCGCCTGCATGTATGTCTGTGTACCATGTGTGTATAGTGTCCTTAGAAGAGGGCATTGGACCCCCTGGGACTGGAGTTACAGACAAGAGTGAGCTGCCATGTGGGTGCTGTGAACTGGACTCAGGTCCTCTAGAAGAAGAGCAGCCAGTGCTGCTAGGGGCTGGGACATCTCTTAAACCCCCAGTGTGTCTCCTCTTGAATCTCTAGATGAGGAGATGCTCTGGCTTGAAGTCAGATCAACAACCCTAACTCTTAGACAAGCCGTAGAGCTGCACCAGAATTGTTTCTCGGGGAAAGTCCCAAAAACACCCATACTGATGCTCAAGGTGTCCCAGGAGCCTCAACACACATCTTGAATCCCAGCCCTTCAGAAGCTGAGGCAGGGGGATGGCTGTGAGTTCAAGGCAAATCTAGGCAACAGAGTGAGAGAACTGGTCTCCACAAAAAGTAAATCAGGACTGGTAAGATGGTTTATTGGTGAAGGCTGAGCACCTGCATTCCATCCCTAGACCCCTCATGGTGAAGAGAGAGGAATGACACCTGTAAATTGTCCTATGAGGTCCCTTCCCTGAATGCACCATCACACACACACACACACACACACACACACACACACACACACACACACACACACACGCATGCACACATGTCTGCATACAAGGACACAAAATAAATATAGTCTTTTAAATAGCAGCAGTTCAGGTTTCTGCCATGTACACCTGTGAGCCCAGCACTGGAAAGCTGGGAGCGGGGGACCGGGAGTTCAAGGTCAACCTTGGCTACATAAAGAGGTCCAGGACAGCCTGGGATACATGTGACCCCGTCTCAAAATAATGGAAAAAGCTCGGAAACCCGAGGTGGGTGCTAGCTAAATGCAGGAGCCTTTTGTTCGTGTTCCTGAGTTCCTCAAGAGTCAGGACCAGCTCCAGGTCTGTGTAACACATCCCCCTCTCCCATGGTCCCTTCCGTTTACAGTCCAGTAGTACTGTGTAGACCAATGGACTTGGTCACCATGGCTAGGACAAGCAACTTGATCAGATGATGTAGTCATTGAGCTGGGCCTCATCAAAAATGTATTATTTGTGTTAAATCATGCTGAGCATTTTAGGATATTTATTCTCTGAGAATACCACAGAGGTGCAATGTTTTGATAGTTTAGACAAGGTCTCTAGCTGCCTGCCTCTGCCTCTTACTTAAGTGCTAGGATTAAATGGCTGGATCACCACACACCAGATACAATGTATTACTATTACATTAATTGTTTGTTGAAGGGCTGGGTCTGTATGGCTGAGTTCCTCCCAAGCTGTGAGACATGGGCACTGAGCTTTCACTACTACCCAGGCTCAGGCCAGGATTGATTGATGTGTCTGTGTTCTGTGATTGACTAGTGATGTCTGCATTGAGTGCTGGATTAAATAAATAGTATGCATGCAGCTTTGCCAGGCTGTCTTCATTAGGCTAAAGAAAACTTGCAAGTTTCAAAATCTAGGCTAGAAATAAATGTTGATAGTCAGAACTGCTGAGAATATATATGCCCTATATTCTCAGCAGCCACAAACTCAAACTCTGTGTGTGTGTGTGTGTGTGTGTGTGTGTGTGTGTGTGTGTGTGTGTGTGTGTGTGTTTCGTCTTTGTCATTGCAGGAGCCCATGATCTCCTGTCTCTGGCTCCTGGCCATTTCTAGGTTCCTTTCATTCTTTTCCACAACTGGACTCTAAGCCTCCCTTCTCTCCACCAGCTGTTTTCTCCAAAATTGTTATTGTGTGCAGTTGGCTCAAATCCCTGATAGCAAGTGCTCAGGAATGTGCCCAATAAGACCTCACATAAAATACAGCTGAGCTTCCAAGACCTGATTGCCTTGGAGAGATTACAGTGACAGCATTAAGCAGGAGGAGGGCACACCTAGCTGAGGCAATCAATGGGTGTTTCCACTTAGTGTTACTGTGGGGCCTGCATAGGCTCTGGATGCTGCTGAGAAGTTTGGGATCCCTGAGTTTCTTTTACTGAAAGTGCATTTCAAGAAAGGAAGAAAGAAAGAAAGAAAGAAAGAAAGAAAGAAAGAAAGAAAGAAAGAAAAGAAAGTGCATTCCAGCAGTGGCACACACCTTTAGCCCCAGCACTCAGAGGCAGAGGCAGTTCGAGGCCAGCCTGGTCTACAAAGGGAGTTCCAGAGCATCCAGGGCTGCAAAACACAAAAATAGAACATTCCTTTGATCCTCCCCCCTTCTTCTCCTCTCCCACCTTCTCCCTCTTCTTGAGATGTGCTGGGAACTCACTGTGTTACACAGGCTGGCCTCCACTGTGCAGTGTTCTTGCCCCCTGAGCCTCCTGGGTGCTGGGATGGCAGCCATGCACCCCAGGACTGACTTAATGAGAGGGGATTTCTTGCCCTTGGCTCTTTTAGCAAAATGCTGTTAGGAGGGGCTGGAGAGATGGCTTAGAGGTTAAGAGCACTGGCTGCTCTTCCAGAGGTCCTGAGTTCAATTCCCAGCAACCACATGGTGGCTCACAACCATCCATAATAAGATCTGGTGCCCTCTTCAGGCCTGCAGACATACATGGAGGCAGAATGTTATATACATTAATAAATAAATAAATAAATCTTTTTAAAAAATGCTGTTAGGAAAGCCATTTTCCAGTTGATGCTGTTTCTGGTACTTGCTTATTTATATATGTCTGTTTAAGACAGGCTCTCATGTAGCCCAGGCTAGCCTCAGCCCATGTCCCAAGGATGACCTTGCACTCCTATTCCTCTTCTTCCACCTCCTGAGTACTGGGATGGACCCAGGGCCCTTGGCATGCCTGGTGAGCACTCTCTCATTGCTGGGGTGAATTGCACCCCTGGGTTCTGGTCAGATCCTCTCATCTCTTTGCAACACAAGTCTTAGTCTCCTGAACATGCATGACCAAACAGAGGGAGTGAACATCATTTACTGATCGCTTACTTTATGCAGGGCCTGAGGAGCATCGTATGTGTTCTCATCTAATCAGATCTTTACACACGCAGTGGACGCCGGTTCCTCATCCCTCCGCGGGGCTGATGCCCGAGCCATGGTGTTTATAGGAATCAGGCTTGCTGGGCTTACCTGTCATCCAAGATCTAGGAGGCTGAGGCAAGAGATCAGGCTGGAGTTCACATACTGAAGCCCTGTCTCCCAAAACATGAAGAGGGCTGGAGGGGTGGTTTGGCTGTCAAGAGCACTTGCTGCTCTTGCAGAGGACCAAGTTCAGTTCCTTGGTCCCAAGTCACTACTGCCTGTGCCTCCAGGGGCAGGGAACCCTGAGCTACAAGAGGCATTCTATTGAAACCAAATCTCAGCAAGTGTAAACGTGGCACAGTGTCCACCCCATTCATGGCTTCTTCAGCAGACAGGGCTGAGTCACCTTGGAAGCTACCATATGGTGGACAAGAGCGAATCCCAACCCTGCCATGGAGGCTGAGGGGGTGAAAACTGGCCGGGCTCCCAGTGGGGAAATGGGCCCAGCAGCCTGTAGTCTCCAAGCTCTTCAGTAGCCACCAACTCTGTTGCCTCTCAAAACGGATTTAATAGAGGCTATGGAATAGCCCTTATGGGCCACGTGTGGGTGTGCGCATGCCATGGCAGGGCCCCAGCCACCAGTTCCTGGGCAGGCAGGAGGCTGCATGGAGGACAGGAAACACAAGTGCTGAGCAGGGAAGGAGGAGGGAAATGGGGCCTGGGAGGTAGCCTTAGGCCTGGCTCTGATTGGAAGGGACTCATGGGAAAGAAACATGAAGATGGTATTGGTGAAGAGCCTTGCTCAGCAGGCAGGAATTTGAAAGCACCATGAAGGTGCAGGTGCCAGCTGCAGCTTACTGCTAAGTTAGTGACAGCTAGCTATCATCTGTCAATCATCTACTTACCACATACCTTTTTTTCCCTTTTGAGACAGGGTCTTTCTGTGTAGACCAGGCTGGCCTAGAACTCACCATGTAGACCAGGCTGACCTCAAACTCACAGAGGTCCTTCTGCTTCTGCCTCCTGTGTGTTGGGGTTAAATGAGTATGTCACCACATCCACCTATCATTTATTTACCAACCATCTGATCGGTTACCCAACTATCAATCACCTATCTACCTATCATCTTTTTGTTTTTGAGGCAGGGTCTCACTATTTAGCTCTCTTAGTTCATAGCTGTGTGTGCACATGTGGAGGGCAGGAGGTTACCAGATGCCATCCTATAGCTCTCTGCCTTGTTTTTTGAGGCATGGTCTCTCACTGAGCCTGGAGCTCACTGATTTGGCTAGGCCAGCTGGGCAGCTAGGTCCAGGGCTCTCATATCTTTGTGTCTGCAGCATTGCATACACCAACATGCCTGGCTTTTCCACACGGGTGCTGGGTATATAACAAGAGTCCTCATACTCTTGTGGCAAATAGTTTACTACTACTGATCCATCGCCCTAATCTATCTGTCTGTCTGTCTATCTATTTATTTATCTATCTGTCATCTTTGAAACACTATTTGGCCTTGGCTGTCCTGTAACTCATTACATAGACCAGGCTGGCCTCAAACTCACAGAGATTCTCCTGCCTCTGCCTCCTAAGTGCTGGGGTTAAAGGTGTGTGCCACCACTATCTGGCCAATTCCTTATTTGTTTATTGTTACTTAGTCACTCATTTGTTCGTTCACTCTTTTTTGTTTTTTTGTTTTGTTTGTTTGTTTTTTAGGTAGTGGTCCCTATATAGTCCAGACACCCAGCTGTGGTCTTTTATTTTTGTAGAGGCTCATTGTAGCCCAGGCTGGCCTCTGACTCCTGATACCCTTCCTACCATGGCTTCCCCAGTGCTGGGGTGACAGGAGTGTGCCAGTGCTCTGAGTGGAGACACATGTCTTTCCCCTGTTTCATTGTGGGTGAGTGAGAGTGTGCATGTGTGTAGATGTATGTGTGAGTGGATGTGTGTGTGTGGCTGTATGTATGGATGTGTGTGTATTGCGAGTGTGTGTGTGTGTGTGTGTGTGTGTGTGTGTGTGTCTGTCTGTCTTCCATGTGGGGTTCAGAGGATAATTTGTGGGAGTCACTTCTTTCTTTCACCTTTATGTGGGTTCCAGGCACTGAACTCAGGTCATGAAGCTCTCATGGCAAGTGCTTTGCTGGCTGAACCATCTCACCAGCAGTTAACCCTCTGAGCCATCTCACCAGCAATGGTTTTTGTTTTTTGAAACTGAGCATTAATTTGTAGCCTGTGCTGGCCTTGAACTTGCAACAATCCTCCTGCTTCAGCCTTTCAAATACAAGGACCACAGATGACGGCCACCAAAACTATCACCAATTCCCTTTGTCTTAGCAGAAGACAGCAGAGTGGTCATGCTCACCCAGAATAGGCAGTAGGAAGATGGGGGACCAGCATGGAAGGGGTTTTCCAGCCACAGTTCTGCCCAGTTCAGAGGCTGCAGGGTCAGCCTCTGGCCTCCATTCCCCAGAAGCCAAGACAATTCTCCCACCCCTGGAAGATAGACTGCCCACCCCCATGCTCCAGCCTGGCCATATGTCTCAGGTGACTATTTCAAGTGGCCCAGGTGTCACAGCTGGAGACCTGGGCTCATTTGAGCTGCAATCTGCATTTCCTAGCAGTTTCAGGCTGGGGGCCACTACCTCCTTACCATCCTGGTCACAGACCTCTCGGGTGGCATGGAGGCATTTAGGAAATTCTGCAATCTTCTAGCCTTGTCCCGGTTCCCCACTGGGACACTCTTGCTGGGTGATCTGTAGTGTTTACCACAAATAATGTCACAGTAACTGAGGAGAAGTGTCACGTGTGAGGAGCTGACTCAGACGATGCACAGGGGCTCACTGCCAAGCCTGAGTCACCAGCGCCTGTTACACCTGGCTTGTCCCCAGGAGGGTTGGTGCCTGGAGGAAATGTTGGCTCAGTGCCCAGACAGCTCAGCGGGCAGGCCTGGCCCTGTGCCACCTTACACAGGACAGGGACAGGAGTTTCTGGTACAGCTGTGGAGGAATATGGGGACCTCAGAACATTCCCAAAAAGCATTCCGAGGGCTTCCACTCTTTTCTGTACATTCATTTCTGTTTTAAACTCCTCCTTCACTTCTTAGGAAACAGGGTCTCCTGTAGCCCAGGCTCCTGATGAACTTGATCCTCCTGCGGCAGCCTTCCAGGTGTTAGGGTGACAGGCATACAATACCACACCTGACCTTTGCCCCTGAGATTTCATTTCTTTCATTTAAAAAATACATTGTGGGGCTGAAGAGATGGCTCAGTGGCTAAGGGCACTTACTGCTTTCAGGGGACCTAGGTTTGCTACCCAGCGCTCACACAGTGGCTCACAGCCACCTGTAACTCAAGTTCCAGGATACCTGAAGTCCTCTTCTGTCATCCCTGGACACCAAGCACACGTGCAGTGAACTTATATATATGCAGACAAAACACATAAAATACATAAAATAAAAATAATAATTATTGAGAAAACAAATGTATTTTGGGACCAGCTGAGGTGGCTCAGCAGGTAAAGGTACTTGCAGCCAAGCAAACATGGTGACCTGAGTTCAATCCCTGAGACCCACATAGTGGAAGGAGAAAAACAACTCCCAAAGGCAGCCCTCTGACCCCCACCCCATGCTTTGACATGAACCCCAATATAAAAACTATATTTTAAAATTTGTTTCTTTAATCCTTTATTTTTGACAGGAGCTGGCCTGGGACTCCTGATTCTCCTGCCTCCACTCCCGGCAATGACAGACATGTAGGCTGTCCCCCACACACGTCTTACGTTTTCCATGTTAATGCCTTTCCTCTTGCCACCTTCCACTGATCCCCGCCTTTCCCCTACACAGCCCTGTCTCATAGCTCCCTATGGTCTCCTTTCCTCTCTGGGTCCCCTTATTCCCTCACGACCTACACACATCTATAAATTTAAATCGGTTGTCTGTGAGAGAAAGCACGAGCTGTTCGTCTGAGTCTGGCTTATTTCACCTAACCAGGAATTCCAGCTCCATCCACTTTCCTGAAAATTTCATGATTTCATCTTTCTCTTCAGCTGAGTAATTTCCCACTGTATAAATGTACCATGTGTTCCTTATCTGCTCAGCAGCTGAAGGGCATCCAGGCTATGTCGTTTGACCCGCTGTTGTGAGTAGTCTCTAGACTAGGCTATGGAGTCCTTTGGGTACCACTGGATCTTGTAATAGTGTATTTTCAGCTTTGTTTGTTTGTTTGTTTTTCGAGACAGGGTTTCTCTGTGGCTTTGGAGACTGTAGACCAGCAGGCTGGTATCGAACTCACAAAGATCTGCCTGCCTTTGCTGGGATTAAAGGCTTGAGCACAGCTTTTTTTTTTTTTTTTTTTTTTTTTATGTGCATTGGTGTTTGGCCCACATGTATGTCAGTGTGAGGGAGTTGGGTCCACTGGAACTTGAATTACAGACAATTGAGAGCTGTCATGTGGATGCTGGGAATTGAACACAGGTCCTCTGGAAGAGCAGCTAACCACCGAACCATCTCTCCAGCCCATATTTTCAGCTTTTGAGGATTCTCCACACTGATTTCCACAGTGGCCACACCAGCTTGCATTCCTACCAGCAGTGAATAAATAAATAGTCCCCTTTCCCCAGCATTTGTTGTCATTTGCTTTTTTGATAACAGCCAGTTTTGTTTTGTTTTTCGAGATAGGGTTTCTCTCTGAAGCCCTGGCTGTCCTTGAACTTTCTCTGTAGACTAGGCTGACCTTGAATTTACAGAGATCCTGCTGCCTCTGCCTCCTGAGCACTGGGATTAAAGGCATGCAGCACCACCACTGCCCTGCTTAATTTAATTTTTAAAAGATAATCTCAATGTGTAGTTTATGTTGGCCTGTAACTTGTGGCAATCCTCCTGTCTCAGCATCTTGAGTGATGGGATGACAGGCAAGCTATCACACCTGGCTGCCCATTGGTTTTTGTTACCACTAGGTCCAGAGGGACCCACTTTGTATAGCTGCTGAGGGACAGGCTGGCAGCATGCCAGGCCTTCCACCAAGGGTATTGAATTGGGTTCACAAAGAGTCCAGACAATGTGATGTCCTGGCTCCATCCTCTGACTCAGGGGGAGCCCAGCTTGGAGAGGCTGTGTATAAAGGGTGGTGGCTGCCAGGAGAGGCTGTGAGGTGTGGTGGTCAGTTCCTAGAAACACCTACGATGAGAGGCACTTGGACACTTGGACATCTTCTGTGTCTGCTCTGACATGGCCCATCCTAGACTCCCACTTAAATACTTCAGAGGGGTGGAGGGGGTAGCTATGGGGGTCTCTGAACTCGGGGTGTGGTGAGTGCTTGCTCACACTGTCCTCAGTGACAGCAAAGCTGGAGGGGGCCCTCTAACACCCCATTGTGTGCATTTCTCTCTCTCTCTCTCTCTCTCTCTCTCTCTCTCTCTCTCTCTCTCTCACACACACACACACACACACACACACCACTGTGCATGTGTGGTGGTCAGAATGCAGCTTTGGGGAACCCATACTTTCCTTCCACCCTGCTAGGAAGAGCTCCCCTTGTTTTTGTTTCTGATGCTGTACTGTGCCCTCCAGGTGAGCTGGGCCATGAGCTCCAGGTGGTGGATTCTCCGTCTCTATCTTCCATCTCATTGTGGAGGTGCTGGGGTTACAGACGCAGGCTTTTGCATGGTCTTAGTCTACAGGGGCTGCCTGAGGTTGTCCTGGATGGAGCCACAGCTCAGTAATGGAGCACATGCCTGCCACAGGCAAGAGTCCAGAGCTGTGTCACCTACGCTGTGCCCGCTGTGGACTTCTCCGACATGGGACCTAGTGATACTGTGTTCACATCTAGCTTCACTACTCAATGTCATATCACTGCTTTCTCCAATGCTCTGAATGCAGCAGGCACCTGTTCTTTGCCCCGCTGCATGGTATTCTATTTAAAAAAACTATAGTAGTCCCCCTATCGTGTTCAAAGTGTTCTAGAGCCATTGGCACTGCCAAAAGCCGTTATGTGCCACATTTCCAATGTGTGTGTGTGTGTGTGTGTAAAATAAAAAATTATAGGGGCTAGAATAATGACTTGAATGGCTCAGTGGTTAAGAGCATGTATTACCTTTCTAGATGACCGAGCTTTGGTTCCCAGCACACATATTTGGAATCTCACAACCCCCTGTAACTCCAGCTGCAGATCTGATGCTGTGTTCTGGACTCCAGGCACATGCACACATAAAGAATTTAATGTGCGTATTATCCAAATACAAGATTAACAATAGTTAATAATGAACTAGAGGTATAACATTGTGCTGAATTACTTGTTATTAAAAACTGAAAGCAGGCCAGGTGTTGGTGGCGCATGCCTTTAATCCCAGCACTCGGGAGGCAGAGGCAGGTGGATCTCTGTGAGTTCGAGACCAGCCTGGTCTACAAGAGTGAATGCCAGGACAGCCTCCAAAGCCACAGAGAAACCCTGTCTCAAAAAAACAAAACAAAACAACAACAACTGAAAGCATCCAGTGGTGGAGACACACACCTTTAATCCCAGCACTTGGGAAATAGAAACAGGTGAATCTCTATAAATTCAAGGCCAGCCTGGTCTACAAATCAAGTTCCAAGACAGCCAAGACAAAGAACCTTATCTCAAAAACAAAACAAATTTAGGAACCAGGGCCTGGGGAGAGTAGTCAGTGGTTACAGCGCTGGCCCTGGCAGCTCACAACCATCTGTAACTCTAGTTCAAGGGGATCTGATGCCATTTCTAGACTCTGCGCATTGCACACACATGGTTACAGACATTCATACAGTCAAAACACATGTACACATAAAATAAGTAAATAATTCCTTTCTCCCTCTCCCAAATCTTAGGAGTTGGGGCTGGGGAGGGTCCAGCAAGTGTTTGATGCACAAATACAAGAACTAGAGTCTAGATCTCTGGCACCCATGTAAATGCCAGGCAGGTATGGCAGCCACCTGCCATCCAGAATCTGGAGACAGGACGGGCATTCCTGGAACAAGCTGGCCAGCTAGAACAGGCAAGTCCTGGATTCAGTGGGAGACCCTGCCTCAGTAATGCAGAGAGTGATCAACCTCTGGCCTCCACACGGATGTGCACACATGCATGGACACACATCTCATACACAGACATCTGCAATAGAAAAAGTAGTAACAGGAGCTTTTGTTTCTGGAGATTTCTATTTGTTATTTTCAGACTGTGATGGACCACAGACAACTAGAACTCCACAGGGCAGATCCCAGGGAGCCACAGTTCATCCATGGATGCCACATGGTGTTTCTTATTTCCTGACCATGGCTGGGAACACTCTTGGGCATTTCGTTGTGTGGACATAGACTTCCTCCTTCTAAATTCAAGTTTTCTCTTTTAGACAAGATCTTGCTATGTAGCCCAGGTTAGCCTAGACAATGTAGTCAGCCGCAGCTCCTGAATGCCACCATGTCACCACACCCAAGCCTTATTCATCTTACAGGAACTTACTAGGTAGCCAAGAACAAGAGCTGATCTCCCAATTGAAAGGTTCAGGCATTACACTGTCCTGCCCTTATCATCTGGCAGAATCCACTCAGGCAGTACCCTGGTCAGCCCAGGGCTCCATGGCAACTAAGTCTGCATGCAGGTGTAAAGGACCCCTTTAAAAGACAGACCCCTGCCCACTTACTCTCTCTTGCCTTCCTCTTTCTCTGCTCTCTCACTCTCTCTGTCACTGTCTCTCTCTCTCTCTTCTTTCCTGCCCTGTAATAAACTGGTTAATGTGTTCCATCTCACCGGTTTCCATCTCGTAGTTTCTTTTTTTTTTTTTTCTAATTTTTAAACTTTTAAAAGAACAACAACACCAATCTCAGCCACCAAGGGGTGACAAACTGGCCTGTGTCACAGTCCAACTAGCATAGATGGGCCTGAGACTTCCTAAGTGTCAAAATAACAAGCATGTTCCTGATCTCTCTCTCTCTCTCTCTCTCTCTCTCTCTCTCTCTCTCTCTCTCTCTCTCTCTCTCGTTTTTTCCAGACAGGGTTTCTCTGTGAAGCCCTGGCTTCCTTGGAACTCTCTTTGTAGACCAGACTGGCTTCAAACTCACAGATCCACCTGCCTCTGTCTCCCTAGTGCTGGGAGTAAAGGCGTGCGCCACCAAGCCTGGCTCCTTATCTTCTCTTAAGGGACATACTTGGTCCACCCTTTTCCAAAGTCTCAGGGGTGGAGGCCCTGCCTAGAATTTGGCGAGGGGCTGGGGACATGGCTCAGGGGTAGAGCACAGGCCTGACTTGCAGCAGTCCCATCTCCAGCACTAAAAAAACAAAAACAAAAACAAAAACAAAACAAAAATATAAGAGCAAGTGAACATGACAACCTGAGTTACAGCCAATGACCCACAGTGCTTTGGGTCCTAGATGGCTGGGACTTGTGAAGACAGAGACTAGGTCTCTGCACCTCCCTGGCTCTGGCCTGGCCTCCCTACTCCACCACCAGCTCCAGCTCCACTCCTCTGTGGTGCAGCTGGGTGAGGCCTGAGTGGCTCCAGGGCTGGCTGCATAAACTCTCTTGCTTCTTGCGTAAGTCCTGAGCTGATTTTTGGAAAATACCACCCCCCACCCCCCCACCCCCGCTTCTGCTAGATTTTCTAGCGTCATCTAAACTCCCAACTGTAGGGAGGGGCTGTTTACAGGTTCCTATCGGAACACTATGTTTGAAAGCCAGGGCAGGATCTACCCGTGCCTTTGAATGTGGAAAAACATGCTATTTGAGAGGGAAATAAAAGGAAAATGAAACAGAAAACTGTTGGCAGGTTGAGCAACTTTGTATTTTTGTTACTATTTTGAAAATCATAATCTACACCAATGTCCCTGAGTTCTACCCCAGCACTATGTGTGTCTTTACTTTTTTGTTGTTGTTTGTTTACTTTTCTGATGGGGTGTCTTTAGTAGCCCAGGTTGGCCTGAAACTCACTATGTAGTCCAGGCTGATCCACTCATGGCAATCCTCCTGCCTCAGCCTCCTGAATGCAGGCATAACAAGCTTAAACTACCAACCATTTCAGGAGTGTTTTGTTTGAGATAGGGTCTCTTGTCCTTCAGGTTGGCCCTGAATCATATGTAGCCTCAGATGACCTTGAACTTCTAATCCCCTGCTTTAGCCTTTGCAGGCCAGGCTCACAGGTGTACATCATCTCAGTGCCTGGTGGTCATCTAGTTTGAGGATCTCATTAGCTGTTGTCAGCCCCTGGCTACAGCACAGGAGGAATCCGTTCTCCCCGTTTCTCTCCTTGGCCATTCTCTCTCACTCCTTCCCGAACCCTGCCTGGCTGGAACTGGAGGCGCAGCCCAAACGGTATGATTTCTGACGCCTTAGGAAGGAATGTTCTGGAATATTTTAGGTTTCTCCTGGCAGGCTGACAGCTGTGCCCCTCACCCCATGCGCCACAGGGATATGTGGTAGAGAAGGACAAACGGCTCCCTTTCACAAGATGGGGGGGTGTGTCCCTCAGACTCTTAAAATAGCTGGGGCTTATTGCAGACCGAGTCAAACAATCAGGTTTTTCTTGAGCCATTTAAAAAAAAAAAACTTTTCCACTGAAAGAAGGCATTTTTTAAAATTATGTGTAGTAAGGGGGAGGGTTTTCCCCTTTCTGGAATAGATGGGAGAGTCTAAAGTCAAAAGTGGGGTGTGTGTGTGTGTGTGTGTGTGTGTGTGTGTGTGTGTGTGTGTTACAGAGAGAGACAGAGAATTTGGTAAGAGAGTATAGAATAAAACAACTAAAGGTGGCCAGGCATGGTTGTGACCACCTTTAGTCCCAGCACTCAGGAGGCAGAGGCAGGTGGATCTCTGTGAGTTCGAGACCGGCCTGGTCTATACAGTGAGCCTGGGCTACACAGTGAGATCCTGTCTCAAAATACCCAAAACAAACAAACAAAAAATAAATAGAGGTTCCTTCTATCGTGTGTCCCAGGAACTGAGCTCAGGGTGACAGTCTTGGTGGCAGTCACCTCCACCTGCTGAGCCATCTCACTGGCCTGATGCTGTAGTATTTGAAGAAATAGATCCACCGTAGCACCTGTAGCCCATGCTGATGTGGGATTCCCAATCCTCCTGCCTCAGCCTCCTGGGTGAATAATGACTTTATCTTAAAAACAAAACAAAACACAACACGATTTCTTTTTCTTTCCTATAAAGACTTACTTTTATTTTTAATTATGTATACACATGTGTGTGTGCGCGTGTGTATGTGCTTATATGTGTGTGTATGTGCATGTATGTGTGTATGTGTATATATGTATGTGTGTATGTGTGCATGTGTATGCATGTGTGTGTGAGTGCATGTGTATGTGTATATGTGTGTGTATGTGTGTATGCATGTGTGTGTATGTGTGTGTATATATGTGAGTGTGTGTATGTGTATGTGTGTGTATGTGTATATGTGAGTGTGTGTGTGTGTATGTGTGTATATGTGTGTATAAGTGTGTGTATGTGTGTGTATGTGTGTATATGTGTGTATAAGTGTGTGTATGTGTGTGTGTGTGTGTGTGTCACATGTATTTGGATGCCCAAGGAGGCTAGAGATGCCAGCTCCCCTGTCGCTGGAGTTACAGGCAGTTGTGAGCTGCCCTTCCTGGTTGCTGTTGCACTCTTAACTGTAGAGCCATCCCTCCAGGATAAAGCATAAACATGAACCAAATATTGCATGGCATGAAACACTCAGAGCTCTTCTGTTGACCAACAGAAAAGTTATTCCAGTGCAGTGTTGAGTGTCTGTGGTCCCAGCTACTTGAGAGACTGCCTTGGGAAGATTGCTTGAGACAGGAGTTCAAGGGCAAGCAACACAGTCAGATTGTTTTATGAAAAAGAAAAATTAAAATACTCACCCAGATTTTCATAAGCCCTAAAAATTCCCTCTTCCCTGAATTTATTCATGCCTATCTTTCTGTCTGATAAGTACTGGATCCCCGGTTACTGGGTATCCTCTGCTAATGCAATAAGCCAAATCAAACCAAATTAATAAGACCAGATTTAATACACAGAGCAAAGCAAAGCAGAGTACTCCTAGGTGTCTCTAGGAGTCACATGGCAGGTCTGGTGACAGGTCTTAAATACCCTATAGGCGTGGTCTTGATCAGCTCTGGAGGAGGAGCTGACACTTTGGTGGGCTTCCTGAGGGTCGGGGTCTGGAATGGGAGTGGTGGAACTAGAGATCCCCAACACTACCCTGAGCATCCATTTGTCCGGCTAGACTTGGTGTTCACCCACCCACCTGCATTCTTATTCAGCCATCTGCCGTCTCTCAGGCATGCATCCACGCATCTACCCGCCCACCATCCACCCACCATCCACCCACCATCCACCCACCATCCACCCACCATCCACCCACCATCCACCCACCATCCACCCACCATCCACCCAACCCCTCCATCACCCTCCCATCTACACAGCCATCCATCCAGTCATCCATTCACCACCTCCCGTCCTGTGCTATATTTGGGATGGAGTCTGGCTGTGTGTTCCAGGTTGACCTAAAACTCCTGGGCTCAAAGGCATCCTTCTGCCTCAGTCGCCTGAGTAGCTAGGACTGACGTGCATACCCCTTTAAGTCATACGCCTCCAGGTTCCTGAAAGTGTCAGAGCTTGGGATCACCCGGCCTTGGAGGTGTCCCAGAGCAGGCATGGGGAAGCTACTGAGGGTCCTTATGGAGGCCACCTGACTCTTCCCAGCTCACGGGTTGTTTCCAGGCCCTTAAGAGGGAGAAACTGGCAGGCTTGGTGGCTCTGTCCCTTAGAGCAGTGCTTCCGTCCCCAGGCTCTGTTTCAATGTGAGGAAGCTGAATCAGACCTTGGAGCAGCAGGAGTCAGGGTGCACACGATGCCTTTTCACGGAGCTATGCGTTGGGTCAGTCTTACGCTCACTGTTCTTCCTGTGGCCTGGGGTTGGGAACAAATTTAGATCATTTGTCATCTAATCAAAATGGACTTTCAAATATTTCCCAGGCTCAGAACAAATCTTTGGTCACCAGACCTGTCTGAAAGGATCTGTGAAGAGAATTGAAGACATTGCCTTCCCCTTCCCCACTCCCTCCTCTCCATTCCCTCCTGCTCCTGCTCCCTCATCTGGAAGGGATGAGGAGACCACTAAGTCAGTAAGGTACTCGCTGAACAAACATGAGGACCTGAGTTCGGATCCCCAGCACACATAAAAGCGGGGTCTGGCAGCTCACCCTTCACAACTGCGCTGGATTGGGAAGGCAGAGACAGGGCGATCCCTGGGTCTCACTGGCCAGCCTGCCTAGCCCAGTGGTGAGCATCAGGCTCCTTGAGTGACTCTGACTCAAAAGACAAAATGGAGGGCTGCAGAGATGGCTCAACACTTAAGAAGGCGTTATGTATTATGACCAAGCATGGGCACTGTGCACGGGTGTGGGGTGTCCACTGGAACAGGGGCTCCTCCCTGCAGCCATGTCCAGGAAGAAAGGTGACTTAAGGTACCTGTCTTCCCCTCCATGCTGGGGCACCTGCCCTTTGGTCTTCCACTCTCTGTTTCAAGAGCACATAGCACTGAACTGGGGAGACAGCTCTGTGGGTAAAGTGCTTGCTACACAAATGTGAAGACCTGAGTTCAAATCCCCAGAATCCATGTAAAACTGGACATGATAGTGCAGATCTGTGACCTCAGCGCTCTTGTGGGGGAGGGGCAGAAAAGAGGGAAATCTCCAGAAGGGGTATGCGCATGTGGTGAATAACAAAGAGACCCTATCTAAATAAGGTGTTCTCCTGGACCAACACCCAAGGGTGTCTGTCCTCTGGCCTCTCTGGGTGCCGTGACCATGGACACCTACACACATATCACACACACACACACACACACACACACACACACACACAGATTTAAAAAAAGCAGAGTGAGGAAAGCTGGCAGCAGAGTGCTAACCTAACACAAAACACTGCACACATCAGGTGTGGTGGTGCAGGCTCGCCTGTCATTGTAGCATCAGGGAGGTGGGAGAATCAACTTAAGGTCATCCTTGGGCACCCTGGGCTTCATGAGACCATGAACAAAAGAAAAGATGACATCAACTCTAGAGACCCTCTGTAGTATCTTCAAATTGTTGTCCCAGCTTCCTGCATGAATCCTTCCAGCAGGCCACAGCTCAACCCACAGTCAGGAGACATTTGTGGCTGAGCCTGATGGGCTGGATAAATGACATTATCTCTCTAAGCCTCAGTTTTCCCAGATGGAGACAGTGTTTGCAAAGGCCCTAGGCTGATACCAGAATCAGCATCTGCCCGAGGCCAGCCTTAGTTAGAGGAGACCAGCCCAGAGTGCAAGGCCTCTGGGACATTTGGAGAGGCTCTGGAATCCTCCCTGAGGGCCTGACCTCCCTGTGTGGTTCATGAAGAGAACTGAATAGTCATGGAAGGGACAGGTATTGGCGCTTCCTGTTGGTGGCCAAGGTGCAGCTTTGGGACAAACCTGTGCCCTGGAAATGCCAGTGTCAGACAGAAAGTTGCTAGAGAAAGAGAGACAGAGCCAGAGACAAGGAAACACCATTGGGTTACAGAGCTGCCATAGAGAACAGAGCCATTTATACACAGGCAGAGAGACAGCAGAGAGCAAGAGGAACAGAGTCAGAGTGGTGATGCACACAGGCAGGTAGACAGCTTGACATATCCACATTGGTGGGTAAAGCCTGGTACCCTACCCACTGCTCTAGACTTAAAACTCTCTTTTGAAAGATAGGTCTTACACAGAGAATCCCTGTCTAAAAAACAAACAAAAAAGAAAAAGAAAAAGAAATGATAGAGCCTCTGCCTAGAATCCCCCAGTGAGGGGTTGGGGAAATGGCTCAGTTAGAGCTACTGCCTTGAATCCATGCCTCTTTGACAGTGAGTGATTCCAGGCAGGTCTTGTGCGGCTGAGCTGCCCTGCAGTGCTCACTTTTACTGACTGTTGACTCTCGCTTCATGTGACTTCTGTTTTTCCTAATATTGATCATTTGTCTTCTTTCCTTCATTCCTTTCTTTTTAGAGAAGATCTGGTTCTGTTCCCTAGACAGGCCTGGTATTGTCTCTGCTTCCCAAGGGCTGGAATTGCAGGCATGTACCCCAAAACCTGTCTCAGAAACAAATCCTCTCCTCAACAATTCCTGGGGTGTGGACAAAAAGCCACAAACCATCTTCTAGGCATGAACCCCAGCTACTTGAGGCTTCGTCAGGAGGAGAGCTCACATCCATGATTCAAAGAAAGCCTGAGTGACACTGTCAGCAACAGAAGTGGGCATGGTAGTTGAGGTCTACAAGTCTGGCACTCAGGTGGCAGAAGCAGGAGAACTGCTGGAGTACAAGGCGGGCCAGAGAACCATGATGAAACCCCAACTCACAAAGCCAAGAGCAGGAAAAACCGAACAAAAATACCGTGAAGTCTACCAAATCCCATCACCACCACCCAAACCCACAAGTCAGCTCAACCTGTCTCAGTACCCTGCACAGAGCCTGGTGAGAAGCAGCGTTTGTTCAGCTGGCTGTTTCCTTACAGCCGTGCCACAACAAGTTTTACTATTTTGTTTTTGAACAGTATCATAGTCCAGCCCAGGCTGGTTGCAAACTCACTATGTAGCTAAGGGTTGACTTTAAACTCGACATCCTCCTGCCTCTCCCTCCCAGCTGCCGAGGTGGTGGGCCTGTGTCCCATGCCAGACTTCAGCATCTATTATCATTCTTAGTTCCCAGAGGAGCAGACTAAGGTAGTAGAGATGGGATTCGAACCCAGGCTCAGCTGTGGTGGGCTGTGGAGTCACTGCCAGGCCGTTTCCCCATGGCTGAGTTCTTTCTTTGCTAGGGAGACAGTGATTTCACAGAAATACCCACAGTGTCCCTGTCTGAGTGCTGGAAGGGACCAGTGGACTTGGCTGCTGGCTTCCCCAACCAAGATTCCCGGCCAGAATCCGGCCAGGGCTCAGCCTCCCTCATTCCCCAGCCACCTGCTCAGGCCCGGCATCCAGCCTGACTGCCGAGCTCTGAAAGAGCAGGGGACCCTCCGTGCTCTTTATATACTGGGGTTATTTTTAACCCCGGCTCTCAGTACATTACGGAGTTTCCTCTCCCCAGTGCTCAGGAAGCCCTACTTGGCTGTGCTTCCTGTGAACACGAGGCCCCGGGATGGCTGAGAACAGCAGCTTGGAGACTGCACGGCTCCGAGGGGGGAAAAAGAAACAAGAAGAACCTGGCCCCTGTTCAAACCCTTTAGTTTGCAGCTCCTGCCAGCTCTACACAGCTTAGACGTCAGCTACAAACTAGCTGAGCTGGGCTCAGGTCCCCAGACACAACCCCTCCCTCCAAAATTTGTAGAAAAATGCATTGCTGGGTTTCTTTTTTAATGTCCTGTTTTGATTCATTTATTTTTACTGAGGTTCAATTCACAGAATGTCAAATGGGCCATTATAAAGTCCTTGGCGCTGGGCCGGCAAGATGGCTCAATGGATAATGGAGCTTGCCACCAAGCCTGATGACCCTAGTTTGATCCCTAAGACCCACGTGGTAGAAGGGAAGAACTGATTCCTGCAAGCTGTCCTAGCCATAGCACACACATACATGCATACACTAAAATAATAAATAGCTGTAATGAAATATTTGAAGTCCCTTACGTTGCTCACATCTGTCTAGTTGCAGTGTATTTTTATCACCCCCTAAAGGTGTTCCCATTAGCCACTTCTCTTCCCTCAGCCCCTAGCATCTATTAATCTGTGGCTCTTCTCCTTGGACTGCACAGTCCTGGGAGAGTCCACTGAGCCCAGATGAGGATCGTTTCTGGGCTCTAGGCCATGATCTTGGCATGAGAGTTAGCTGTCTTATCACACAGGCTCTCCTAGGTCTGTCTTACACCTTTCATGGCTCCCTAGTACCCTCAGAATAACACCTGGGTTTTTTGTTTTGTTTTGTTTTGTTTTGGGGGTGTGCAGGGTTTCTCTGTGTAGCTTTGTAGACCAGGCTGGCCTAGAACTCACAGAGATCTTCCTGCTTCTGCCTCCCGAGTGCTGGGTTTAAAGGCATGCGCCACCACCACCCTATTTAACACCTGAATTGTATTGCTTTCCACATCGGGGTCCAGACTTCCTGGGGCTCTTTGGTCTTGTTTTCCCAGGCTGCGTATTGAACAGCATCCTCACACCTACTCACCAGATGCCAGTGCCATTGGATGTGACAATCAAATGTCCTCAGCATTGCCACACAGCTGCAGATGAGAACACTGTAACTGACAAATGCCTTTGGGGTCCATTAGATCCCATTCGAATGGTAGCTACAAATGTCTGGAACTGCGGATGGCAGGAAGTGGTATCAGAAGAGACTGTGAAGCCAGCCCTGGGACCAGTGATGTGGTCCTGTGATCTTGGCACTCCAGAGGCTGAAGCAGGAGGATTGTAGGTTCCAGGCTGGCGGGCACCTACTCTAAGCCTGTCTCAAGAAATAAAGAAAAAAGGGCTGCTCGGAGGCCATTCTGTAAAGTGCTTGCCATGCAGGCACAGGGCCCCCAGTTCAGTTCCCAAGATCTAGGTAAAAAGCTGGGTGCATTGGTGCAGGAAGGTCTCTGAGGCTCGCTGAGCAGACAGCCTGGCTTACTTGGTGGGGCCCAGGTCCCAGTGAGAGACACTGTCAGGACCCATGAGGGCTGGCACTTGAGGTCAGCCACTGAGCTCTGCCACACACTTTTGTGCACACATGTGCGTGCACACAAGTAAAGGTTGGTGGCTACAGAGGCGACCCCATGCTGGGGATCCCGTTCGTCAGGGTGGGAGCCCACACTCATCCTGAACATCTATCTGATGAGACCAGGACAGGAGTGAATCTACTATGGGCCTCAGTTTCTTCTTCTGCCAATGAGAAAGAAAGGCCTTGCGTGTGGAATCCAGAGGTCTCTTGGGGTCACTTCAGCTCCTAGGCACCTCAGGCTTGGCCTTTGTTTATCTATTTCTTCCCTTTTCTTTGAGAAAGGGTCTCACTCTGTAGCTCTGGCTGTCCTGGAACTCTCTGTGTAGACCAGGCTGGCCTCGAATTCAGGGATCACCTGCCTCTGCCTCCCGAGTGCTGGGGTTAAAGGTGCGTGCCACCATTCCCGGCTTTAATTTCCTTTTTGAAGACAATCGTGTATTTATTATACTATAAAGTCACATGACTTACCTCACATACATTGCTCATAGCATCGCCCCTCCTGCCTCACACCAAATCTCCCTCCCAGCTTCATGTACTCTATTTATTTTTTACTACTAGCCTCCTGAGTTCAAAATTAGTGCATCCCAGGTGTACAGGGACTTGTGTCCCTCACAGGGGCATGTGTCCCTCACAGGGGCATGTGTCCCTCACAGGGGCTTGTGTCCCTCACAGGGGCTTGTGTCCCTCACAGGGGCTTGTGTCCCTCACAGGGGCATGTGTCCCTCACAGGGGCTTGTGTCCCTCACAGGGGCATGTGTCCCTCACAGGGGCTTGTGTCCCTCACAGGGGCATGTGTCCCTCACAGGGGCTTGTGTCCCTCACAGGGGCTTGTGTCCCTCACAGGGGCATGTGTCCCTCACAGGGGCTTGTGTCCCTCACAGGGGCATGTGTCCCTCACAGGGGCATGTGTCCCTCACAGGGGCTTGTGTCCCTCACAGGGGCATGTGTCCCTCACAGGGGCATGTGTCCCTCACAGGGGCTTGTGTCCCTCACAGGGGCATGTGTCCCTCACAGGGGCTTGTGTCCCTCACAGGGGCTTGTGTCCCTCACAGGGGCTTGTGTCCCTCACAGGGGCATGTGTCCCTCACAGGGGCTTGTGTCCCTCACAGGGGCTTGTGTCCCTCACAGGGGCTTGTGTCCCTCACAGGGGCATGTGTCCCTCACAGGGGCTTGTGTCCCTCACAGGGGCATGTGTCCCTCACAGGGGCATGTGTCCCTCACAGGGGCTTGTGTCCCTCACAGGGGCATGTGTCCCTCACAGGGGCTTGTGTCCCTCACAGGGGCATGTGTCCCTCACAGGGGCATGTGTCCCTCACAGGGGCTTGTGTCCCTCACAGGGGCTTGTGTCCCTCACAGGGGCTTGTGTCCCTCACAGGGGCATGTGTCCCTCACAGGGGCTTGTGTCCCTCACAGGGGCTTGTGTCCCTCACAGGGGCTTGTGTCCCTCACAGGGGCATGTGTCCCTCACAGGGGCTTGTGTCCCTCACAGGGGCATGTGTCCCTCACAGGGGCTTGTGTCCCTCACAGGGGCATGTGTCCCTCACAGGGGCATGTGTCCCTCACAGGGGCTTGTGTCCCTCACAGGGGCATGTGTCCCTCACAGGGGCATGTGTCCCTCACAGGGGCTTGTGTCCCTCACAGGGGCTTGTGTCCCTCACAGGGGCATGTGTCCCTCACAGGGGCTTGTGTCCCTCACAGGGGCATGTGTCCCTCACAGGGGCTTGTGTCCCTCACAGGGGCATGTGTCCCTCACAGGGGCATGTGTCCCTCACAGGGGCTTGTGTCCCTCACAGGGGCATGTGTCCCTCACAGGGGCTTGTGTCCCTCACAGGGGCTTGTGTCCCTCACAGGGGCATGTGTCCCTCACAGGGGCTTGTGTCCCTCACAGGGGCTTGTGTCCCTCACAGGGGCATGTGTCCCTCACAGGGGCTTGTGTCCCTCACAGGGGCTTGTGTCCCTCACAGGGGCATGTGTCCCTCACAGGGGCATGTGTCCCTCACAGGGGCTTGTGTCCCTCACAGGGGCATGTGTCCCTCACAGGGGCTTGTGTCCCTCACAGGGGCTTGTGTCCCTCACAGGGGCATGTGTCCCTCACAGGGGCTTGTGTCCCTCACAGGGGCTTGTGTCCCTCACAGGGGCATGTGTCCCTCACAGGGGCTTGTGTCCCTCACAGGGGCTTGTGTCCCTCACAGGGGCTTGTGTCCCTCACAGGGGCTTGTGTCCCTCACAGGGGCATGTGTCCCTCACAGGGGCTTGTGTCCCTCACAGGGGCATGTGTCCCTCACAGGGGCATGTGTCCCTCACAGGGGCTTGTGTCCCTCACAGGGGCTTGTGTCCCTCACAGGGGCATGTGTCCCTCACAGGGGCATGTGTCCCTCACAGGGGCTTGTGTCCCTCACAGGGGCTTGTGTCCCTCACAGGGGCATGTGTCCCTCACAGGGGCTTGTGTCCCTCACAGGGGCTTGTGTCCCTCACAGGGGCATGTGTCCCTCACAGGGGCATGTGTCCCTCACAGGGGCATGTGTCCCTCACAGGGGCTGTGTCCCTCACAGGGGCTTGTGTCCCTCACAGGGGCATGTGTCCATCACAGGGAATTGTGTCCATCACAGGGGCATGTGTCCATCACAGGGGCATGTGTCCATCACAGGGGCATGTGTCCATCACAGGGGCATGTGTCCATCACAGGGGCATGTGTCCATCACAGGGGCATGTGTCCATCACAGGGGCATGTGTCCATCACAGGGGCTAGAGCCGCCTCCCAGCAGCAGAGTGAGTGACTCTCCTTCTCTAAGCGGCCTCAAGCACCCATAGCTCCTCCCACAGGGGAGCCTGCTGGATCCTTCTCTGTGCATGCTGGCATCTTGACTGGCTTGATAATGTGTGCATGAATGTATGTGTTCTCGTGTGTGTGTGTGTGTGTGTGTGTGTGTGTGTGTGTGTAGAACTTGCAGGAGTCACTTCTCTCTTTCTACTGGACATTGAAGTCTTCTGAATCCTGGGCATCAAACTCAGGTGTCTTGGTAGCAAGTACCTTACCTGCCTCTTTCTAAGTGCTGGGACTAAAGTGCCTGGCTGGAATCTAATATTAAACCACAAAGTCATTGATAGGGATGTCTAGTGTCATGCACAGTACCTTCTCAATGCCAGCACCAGCACTGCCCGCCTTCTTCAGAGCTGGATCAGATGGCTCTCTGCTGGGGCAGTGTGCATTGTAAGGTGTTAAGCAGGGGCCAGCCACTGGTGCCCCCTTCCTCAGTGTGCCAACAATAGAAGACATCTCCACAGGACCAGAGGAGGGAAAGCCTTCATGGTTTGGTGGGAGGAGTGGAAGAAATTGGCAGTGTCCCTGGTCAAGACAACAGACAAATGGGGACAGAATCTGGGCTTGTACAGCTGCTGGCACATTAACTGTACATTCACAGCTCAGGTAGTGGGACTACATGTCTTTGCTAGGCATAGAAGCCAGGGCCTTGCACACATTAGCAGGTCTGCTCCTGAGCCACACCCCCAGCCCCTCACTGGGAAGGACTCCTTTAAATTTCCTTTTATTTTCTACAAAGCCCTGCTGGTCTTTTCTTTGTGACAAGTTGGTGCCCCTCACTACCATTTCTTCTCTGATAAGGCAGATGGAGCCCCTGGGACCAGGAACTATTTAGATCCTTTCCAGACCTGAGGAGGGTCTGTGAGACAGTTGATGGGACACATTCCCAGAGCCTTCCTGGAAGAGGTGACCTTGGAGCCAGACCCACAAACAGGCTACATTTGGGGCCACACTAAGAGCCTCAGGCTGTCACGGACAGTCTGTGAGCTCCTCAGAGCTTCCACTCCCTCTCCCAGCTCCTCAACATAGTGAGTTCCATGATAGGATGCACTAGTCCCTCTTCAAAGTCCCCACCAGAATCTGGTGGAGGTCTTTCTACATGGGGGCAAACACACCCAGGTTCTCATTATCAAGGGCCAAACCAACCAGCTCTCTTTGAAGTTCATGGCTTGCAGGCAACAAGATTTAATCTCTCATTTTCTCACCACAGGCTGTGGAGACCCAACCGCAGATGGGCTCAGTGGCCACCTCTGAAGGGATTCAGGGAGAGTGGAGTTATTTGGGGACCTGGAGCCTGTCATTTCTTTGCTTAGAGAGCCTCTGGGGAGAGAAGAGAGGGACAAATTCCTGGTGTCCCTCATCAAATCTCACTTTAGGCATCTGTTTACTGTGTGAGTGACCCATACCCTCAGGAATGTGGGAAAGGGTTAGCCTGGGCACTACGGATCAGGGATGACCTTTTGCTCTAGATCCTTGTGCCTCAGGCTCTCAGGGGCTGGGAGGACAGTCAGGGGACATAGTGCCATTCATGGTGATTACTCAGAGGTGGGACACAGATGTGGGCATGTGTGACCACTTACTGTTCACACTGTTCAGCCAGTGTGAATATGGGATGACTAGGGATGAAGCCCAAATGTCAGGATTGCTTATTTCTGGAATTCTCTCTCTAAGTTTATTTGGGTATGTGTGTAGGTCAGAGACAACCAATAGATCCTCTACCATGTGGGTCGTGGGTCCCAGGATCAGATACAGGTTGTCAGGCTTTGTGGCAAGAGTCTTCATTCTGGCCTGGCCTATCTGGAATGGTCTATTAGATGTTTTGGGAAGTTGTGTTCCTCAGGTATTTGAAACCCAGGAACATGAAATTCTTTGTTTGGGAGACATCAGTTTCTCACATTTCCAAGAGGAGACTGTCCCTGTCAACAGTCTATTCCAGCCCCTTGCCAGTCCCTAGCAGCCTCTGAGCCATTCCTGTCTCAGTGGACTGACCTGTTCCGGGCACTGGGAGCCTTTTGTGCTGGGATCCTGTCAGTCAGCGGTGTGTGTGTGTGTGTGTGTGTGTGTGTGTGTGTGTGTGTGTGTGTGTAAGTCCATGTGTGCATATTTGCATACATGTGCTTGCACAAGTGGAGGCTGATGTAGGATCTCTTTTCCACAACTCTCTATTTTCCTTTTCTTTTATAAGTGTGTGTGTGTGTGTGTGTGTGTGTGTGTGTGTGTGTGTGTGTGCGCGTGCGCTTTATTCCTGCTGTGTGTGATAGGACACACCAGTCATTCCAGCACTTAGGAGGGTCTTGAGTTCAAGGCCAGCCTGGGCTAAAAAGTGAGACCCTATCTGTATGCAAATAAATAAATAAATTGGGAAAACTAGGCATGGTGGTGCATGCCTTTAATCCCAGCACTCAGGAGTCAGAGGCAGGAGGATCTCTGTGAGTGAAAGACCAGCCTGGTCTACAGAGTGAGTTCCAGGGCAGCTAGAGTTATGTAGTGAGTCCCTGTCTCAAAAACAAATAAGTAAATAAATAAAGGGGCATTGGAGCAGCTCAGCCACATTCCTTTGTGGGTCTGACTGAGCCCACAGTCTGTGAATAGCTGTGCGCACATATATGCACACTGCTGTATTTGGAAAACATCAAACGGTACGTTCTCTTTTTCCCCTTAGACCTTCCACAAATAACCGAGTGTTGGCTTAGAGGGCCAAACATCACTCACACCACCATGCCTCACCACAGCCTGTGAGCCTCTTGTTAAGGAGTTGGAATTTGGGCAGCCTGGACTGGGCAAATTGTGTTTAACTAAAAAGTCCAGTGGGGGCTGGAGAGACAGCTCAGCAGTTAAAAGCACTGGTTGCTCTTGCTGAGAACCCAAGTTCAACTCCCAGCACCCACATGGTAGCCCGTAACCATCTATAACTCCAGCTCCAGGGAATCCAACGCCCTCTTCGGGCATCAGGAAAGCATGTGTTACACAGACGTACATGCAGGCAAAACACCCACACACATAAACAAATCTAAAACATGATTATTTAAAAAAAAAAAATCCAGTGACCCCGGTTGGTGGTGGCTCACGCCTTTAATCCCAGCACTCAGGGAAGCAGAGGCAGGCAGATCTCTAAGTTCGAGGCCAGCCTGGTCTGCAGAGTGAGTTCCAGGACAGCCAAATGGTGTAGGTGACTTGGGAACGTGATCCTAGCACTGGAGAGTAAGAGGCAGGAGGATTGCTACAAGCACAAGGTCAGCCTGGGCTCCACAGCAGGCATTGCCTCGGGAAAACAAGAGCTCTGGCTCTGTGGGAAGAGCACTTGTTGCTCAAGGACGAGGACCCAAGTTCATCACCACCACACCCCCCTGCAGTGTGAAAACCGTGCTTCATGGTGTATGTCTGTAACCTCAGCACAGTGAGAAACTGAGACAGGAGCATGGCTAGGACTGGTGGCCAGCTTTGCTCTGGGCTCAGTGACCCTGTTGAAGGGGATAAGGTAGAACGGAACTCCTGTTCTGGCCTCTGCGTGATGAGAACACATGAACACACTGTATTACACACAGATTCCTTCCTCAAACCTACATACACACAAACACAAAAGCCACAAACAAGCACACCCTGGCACCCAGGTGTGGTAGCGAATGCAGTCACCAATAGTCAAGGGAGAGGAGGCAGGAGAATCCAGAGTCCAAGGCTACATGAGACCCTACCTCAAAACAACATAAATAAATAAATGATAGATAGATAGATAGATAGATAGATAGATAGATAGGAGAGAGAGGTGGGAAGAGGAAGGAAAGGTGGGAGGGAGGGAGGGAGGGAGGGAGGGAGGGAGAGAAGGAGGGAGGGAGGGAGACAGAGACAGAGGCAGATTGATTCTCAACTCAAACCCAGGCAGTGGCTGCCAGTCTTTCAGGGCGCGGGCCATGCCTGGCATTCCATGGTGGCCTCCCTGGAGCCCCAGCGGCCACAGAAGTCCCCAAGCTGAGCCAAAAATAGTTTTGTCTTTTATTTGGAAAAAAAGAAAAAATTACAGGGCAAGCAGCCCGGCCGCGCTCGCCGTCAGGAGCGGTATTTTTGAATTTGACGGCCAGCGCACACTTGCTCTCTACCCAGCACCAGCCGGCCAGCTGCCAGCTCTGCGATGGACGGACTCTAAATACAGGTTCTTTTTTACTCCCCTGTATTTGAAGGTTTATCCAACTGTTTTCGGAGCAAAAACATTTAAAGCCACACTGACTCAAAGAGTCCTGGAAGCTAGCAGTTAGCAGCACCCCCTGGAGCTCTCAGGAGAATGGGTGAGCCACCTGGACCCCCCCCCCCAACCCCTGCAATGCCTGGGAACTTCTGAGCTGTAGCAGGAACAGCCCAGTTGATCAGGCTGGCAAGGGTATGTTTGTAAGCTGAACTGGGTTTTATGATCAGAAAAGCAAGCTGGGGACGTAGCCCAGGGTGTCCAACACCTACTTCACAAGTGAGAGGGCCTGAGTTTGAATCCCAGCGTCTATGTACAATTTACACGTGATGGTGTGTGTATGTGTGTGTGTGTGTATTCCCAGCGCTTAGGGCCAGGGCATGGGCCAGGAGGATTCCCGTGGCTCACTGACAGGCCAGCCTGGAGAGCCAGCACATTCCAGACCAGCTAGAGATGCTGTCTAAAAACAAGGTGGTACCCGAAGTTCACCTCTGGCTTCCACAATACACATGTGCACACACCTGGATATTGTACATACACCACACACAAAAGCCAGGCTCATGGTGGAGGCAAAAAACATGGGTCAAAGACAAGATTGTAACAAGTTCTAGATTTGTTTTATTTTTGTTTTTTGTTATCATTATTGTTTGAGACAGGGTATGGCTTCCTGAAACTCGCTATGGAGATTAGGCTCCCTGGAACTCGACTGTCTGCCTGCCTCTGCCTCCAAGTACTGGGAATAAAGGCATGCAACATCATGCCTGTCTCTGCTTTAAATCTGTTTCCTAAAACAAAAATTAACGGCTTGAGAGATGGCTCAGGGGTTAAGAGCCATCAGGTTGTCAGGCTGCTCTTCCAGAGGCTCTTGGTTTGGTTCCCAGCACCCACATGGTGGCTCAGAACTGTCTTTAACTCCAGCTCTAAGGCATCCAATGCCCCCTTCTGGTTTCTGAGAGCACCAGAAATGCACATAGTGCAGACACATTCATTGGCACAACACCCATGAACATGAATAATATAAAATAAAAAGTTAGAGCCGGGCGTTGGTGGCCCACGCTTTAATCCCAGCACTCAGGAGGCAGAGGCAGACAGATCTCTGTGAGTTCCAGGCCAGCCTGGTCTACAGAGCGATTTTTTGTACATACACACACACTCAAACATGTGTACACTCACTCACACACACACCCCTCATACGACCATGCCCAAGAGCACACACATGTATAGAGAACTCCTGAATATCAGCCTCCTACAACAGGATGCAAAGGTGCCTTACTTGACACTGGTTGGATTACTGTTTCTACCTTTAAGTTGCTCCCGGACTTGGAGTTTGGGTCTTTGCAGGGTACAGACAGGCCCTCTTCAAAGATGCTGAGCAGCAGTGTTGGGGACGGCTCCTAGGCAGAGGGACAGCCTGCTCTCTGCAGGGTGCCGTGTAAACAGGCCTTATGACTGAGGAGAGACCCCTCACTGACCTGGCAACAAAGGTCTGCTGAAGACATTTCCAATACTTTCTTTTTTAGTATTATTATTTATTATGTACACAGTGTTCTGGCATGTAGATAGTTGTGAGCCACCATGTGGGAGCTGGGAAATGAACTCAGGGCCTCTGCAAGAGCAGCCAGTGCTCTTAACCTCTGAGCCGTCTCTCCAGCCCAATTTCTGATATTTTCAACTTGTGAAGAGTTTATCAGGAGGACACCTCCTGGTAAATGGAGGCACAGCTGTGTCACCCAGCTGGAAATGAAAGGTGGGGCCAACAGGCTGCTAGATAGAGGAACCAGACTGGTTGGCCAGTGAGCACCAGGGTCCTCCTGCCTCCTCCATTGGGGTCACAGGCACAGGTCACAATGCCCAGCTTCGTCTGTGAGTGCTGGGACTTTGAAGTCAGCTCCTCCTCTTACATGGCATCTTAGTTGGGGTCTGTGTTGCTGTGATAAAACACTGTGAAAGGCAACTTGGGGACGAAAGGGTGTGTTTGGCTTCCAAGTAAGTCTCATTGAGGGAAGTCAGGGCAGAACTAAAGCAGAAGCAGTGGCCATGGAGGGTGCTGCTTATTGGCTTGCTTCTCATGACTCCTCACCCTTTCTTACACAGACAGGACCACATGCCCAGGGTTGGTACCATCCATAATGGGCTGGACCCTCCCATCAATCAGGAAAATGCCCCAGAGCCAGGCATGGTAGTGCACAACTTTAATCTCAGCACTTGGGAGGCAGAGAGGCAGGCAGATCCCTGAGTTCCAGGCCAGCATGGTCTACAGAGTGAGTTCCAGAACAGCCAGAGCTGTTACACAGAGAAACCCTGTCTCAAAAAAAAAAAAAAAAAAAAAAAAAAAAAAAAAAAAAAAAAAAAAAAAAAAAAAAGCATTTCCTCTGTAGTCTGATTTTTTTCTGTCCAACCTGCTGGCTCCCAAATAAACACAGCCAAATAGCCTAGGCTTGTTCCTAACTAGCTCTTATAACTTAACCCAGATTTTTATCATTTTATCATTTTTATTAATCTACATTCTACCACGTAGCTTTTACCTCTATCCCATTTTGTGTGTCCCTGTCTGTCTGACTAACCGGTCCTTCTTCCCAGCATTCTCTCTGCCCCCAAAATCCTGCCTACCTATTGGCCATATCACAGTGACATATCTTCACACAGTGTAAAGGAATATTCCACAACATCCCTCTAACCCAGACATGTCTTGGTTGGTGTCAACCAAAAACCAACCTGCTTACTCGGCAGGTACTTGACCAACTCAGCCATGACCCCAGCCCTATGGATGGGGCTTCTTTGGAGGACAGAATGTTCTGGAATACACAGAGATGAGTTTTACAGGACACGGTGAAGACTAAATTACCCCTGGATTGCAATTTTTTAAATTGTGAAGTTTGTGGACCCAAACTGAGAGATGGCTCAGGGGGCACAAAGGTGCTTGCCACCAATCCTGACTTGCGAGGAGCCACCATGGCGGGAGGAGAGGACTGACCCCAAGTTATCCTCTGACCTCCACACACCTGCTATGGCACAAATGAACCCCCACCTCCTATCACACACACTATATTTCTTAAAACATTAAATGGTGAATTGTATGAAATTCAGAGTACCCCCAAACCCACAAAGATCAGTAATTTCAGACCCCACTTCCCCAGGAGGAAGCGTCCAGGCCCAGGTGGGCGAGGTTTCGAAGGATCAGGGCTATGTGAGCGATGTGAGCAGAGGGCTGGGTTCCGTTGGCTGAAATGACTCAGCAGGCGGGGAGGGGCAAGCGCAGAGAATTTCTGCTCCATCAACAGAGGGGTGGGGTCCAGGAAGAGGGAGATGGTTTCTGTCCTGCTCATCCTGGCCAGGAGTGGGGCTTCACGGCACAAGCCTGACCCCCCACAGGAGGCTGAGGCAGGAGGATTG
Organism: Cricetulus griseus; assembly: GCF_003668045.3. Classification (NCBI taxonomy): domain Eukaryota; kingdom Metazoa; phylum Chordata; class Mammalia; order Rodentia; family Cricetidae; genus Cricetulus; species Cricetulus griseus. The sequence goes on along the minus strand of NW_023276806.1, from coordinate 247,040,638 downwards.
TAAATGTGAGGCTGCCTACCCAGTCCTGCAGCAATCCATCAATGAAATC